>NW_028324812.1:0-30522 GCF_052110815.1 Crocodylus siamensis
CCCTGGTGGTTGTGCGAGTCCTCAGTCCACACTCACGGTGTTTGTTTGGGAGTGTAGCCCCGGCCTGCAGCAAGTTGGGGCAGCAGCCCAACCCCAGGCATGCCTAGAGGGAATTTTGGAGCCCAGCTCAATCCCAGGCAAGTGAATGGGCCCTTGCAGACACCAGGTCAACCCCAGGAAAGCAAATGGGGCCATGCAGCCACCAGGTCAACCCGAGGCAAGTGAATAGGGCCTTGCAGCCACCAGGTCAACCCCAGGCAAGCAAATGGGGCCTTCCAGGACCAGGTCAACCCCATGAAAGCAAATGGGGCCTTGCAGCCACCAGGTCAACCCCAGGCAAGCCTACGGGGCCTTGCAGCCGCCAGGTCAACGCAATGCAAGCTAATGGGGCCTTGCAGACAACATGTCAACCCAATGCAAGCGAAAGTGGCCTTGCAGCCACAGGGTCCACCCATTGCCAGTGAGTGGGGCCCTGCAGCCACCAGGTCAACCCCAGGAGAGCGAATGGGGCCTTGCAGCCACCAGGTCAACTCAATCCCACTGAATTGGGCCTTGCAGCCATGAAGTCAACCCCGGGACAAGAGAATGGGGCTTGCATCTACCAGGTCAACCCCCTGCATGGCCTATCTAGCACTGCAGCCACCAGGTGAACCCCAAAAAAGCCTACTGGGCATTGCAGACACCGGGTCAACCCAATTCAAGTGAAGGGGGCCTTACAGCCACAGGGTCAACCCCGAGCAAGCGAATGGGGCTTTGCAGCCACCAGGTCAACCCCAGGCAAGCGAACGGGGCCTTGCAGCCACCAGGTCAACCCCAGAGAAGCGAATGGGGCCTTGGAGCCACCAGGTCAATCCCAGACAATCGAATGGGGCCTTGCAGCCACCAGGTCAACCCCAGGCAAGCGAATGGGGGCCTTGCAGCCACCAGGTCAACCCCAGGCAAGCGAATGGGGCCTTGCAGCCACCAGGTCAACCCCAGGCAAGCGAACGGGGCCTTGCAACCACCAGGTCAACCCCCAGGCAAGCGAACGGGGCCTTGCAGCCACCAGGTCAACCCCAGGCAAGTGAATGGGGCCTTTGCAGCCACCAGGTCAACCACCAGGCAAGCGAATGGGGCCTTGCAGCCACCAGGTCAACCCCAGGCAAGCGAATGGGGCCTTGCAGCCACCAGGTCAACTGCAAGTAAGCGAATGGGGCCTAGCAAGCCAGCAGGTCAACGCCAAACAAGTGAATGGGGCCTTGCAGCCACCAGGTCAACCCCAGACAAGCGAATGGGGCCTTTCAGAGTCCAGCTCAGCCCTGTGCAAGCGAATGGGGCCTTGCAGTCACCAGGTCAACCCAATGTAAGGTCAACGGGCACTTGCAGTCAGCAAGTCAACCCCAGGTAAGTAAATGCGGCCTTGCAGCCACCAGATCAACCCCAGGCAAGAGAATGGGGCCTTGCGGACAGGCAGGTCAACGCAATGCAAGCGAATGGGGCCTTGCAGACACCAGGTCAACGCAATGCAAGCGAATGGGGCCTTGCAGACAACATGTCAACCCAACGCAAGCGAAAGTGGCCTTGCAGCCACAGGGTCCACCCATTGCCAGTGAGTGGGGCCCTGCAGCCACCAGGTCGAACTCAGGATCCCCCTGAATGGGGCCTTGCAGCCACCAAGTCAACCCCGCACAAGAGAATGGGGCCTTGCATCTACCAGGTCAACCCCCTGCAGGCCTATCTAGCACTTGCAGCCACCAGGTGAACCCCAATAAAAGCCTGACTAGGGCATTGCAGACACCGGGTCAACCCAATTCAAGTGAAGGGGGCCTTACAGCCACCAGGGTCAACCCCATAGCAAGCGAATGGGGCTTTGCAGCCACCAGGTCAACCCCAGAGAAGCGAATGGGGCCTTGGAGCCACCAGGTCAATCCCAGACAATCGAATGGGGCCTTGCAGACACCAGGTCAACGCAATGCAAGTGAATGGGGCCTTGCAGACACCAGGTCAACCCAATGCAAGCTGAATGGGGCCTTGCAGACAACATGTCAACCCAAATTCAAGCGAATGTGGCCTTGCAACCACCAGGGTCCACCCCATTGCAAGTGAGTGGGGCCCTGCAGCCACCAGGTCAACACCAGACAAGCCTCCGGGGACTTGCAGCCACAAGGTCAACCCCCTGCAGGCCTTTGGGGCCTTGCAGCCACCAGGTCAACCTCAGGATCCCACTGAATGGGGCCTTGCAGCCACCAAGTCAACCCCAGCACAAGAGAATGGGGCCCTGCAGCCACCAGGTCAACCCCAGGCAAGTGAATGGGGCCATGCATCTACCAGGTCAACCCCCTGTAAGGCCTATCTAGCACTTGCAGCCACCAGGTCGAACCCCAAGAAAGCCTACTGGGCATTGCAGACACCGGGTGAACCCAATTCAAGTGAAGGGGGCCTTACAGCCAGTAGGGTCAACCCCGAGCAAGCGAATGGGGCCTTGCAGCCAACAGGTCAACCCCAGAGAAGCGAATGGGGCCTTGTAGCCACCAGGTCAATCCCAGACAATCGAATGGGGCCTTCCAGCCACCAGGTCAACCCCAGGTAGAACGAATGGGGCCCTCCAGCCACCAGGTCAACTGCCTGACAAGCCTATGGGGCCCTTCAAGTCCACCAGGTCAACCCCAGGCAAGTGAATGGGGCCTTGCAGCCACCAGGTCAACCCCAGGGAAGCGAATGGGGCCTTGCAGCCACCAGGTCAACCCCAGGCAAACGAATGGGGCCTTGCAGCACACCAGGTCAACCCCAGGCAAGCGAACGGGGCCTTGCAGCCAGCAGGTCAACCCCAGGCAAGCGAACGGGGCCTTGCAATCACCAGGTCAACCCCAGGCAAGCGAACGGGGCCTTGGAGCCACCAGCTCAACCCCATACAAGTGAATGGGGCCTTGCAGCAACCAGCTCAATCCCAGGCTAAGTGAATGGGGCCTTGCACCGGTTCTGGGGGCACTCGTTAAAAGCTTAAGCCCGGGTCACGGGGGGTACTTGATAGAGGCTTAAGCCCCTGGTGGTTGTGCGAGTCCTCAGTCCACACTCACGGTGTTTGTTTGGGAGTGTAGCCCCGGCCTGCAGCAAGTTGGGGCAGCAGCCCAACCCCAGGCATGCCTAGAGGGAATTTTGGAGCACCAGATCAACTCACAGGGAAGCGAATGGGGCCTTGCAGCCACCAGGTCAACCCCAGGGAAGCGAATGGGGCCTTGCAGCACACCAGCTCAACTCCAGATCAAGCGAATCCGGGGCCTTGCAGCCAGCAAGGTCAACCCCCTGACAGGCCTTTGGGGCCCTGCAGCCACCAGGTCAACCCCAGGCAAGCGAATGGGGCCTTGCAGCCACCAGGTCAACGCAATGCAAGCTAATGGGGCCTTGCAGACACCAGGTCAACGCAATGCAAGCTAATGGGGCCTTGCAGACAACATGTCAACCCAACGCAAGCGAAAGTGGCCTTGCAGCCACAGGGTCCACCCATTGCCAGTGAGTGGGGCCCTGCAGCCACCAGGTCAACTCAATCCCCCTGAATGGGGCCTTGCAGCCACCAAGTCAACCCCGCACAAGAGAATGGGGCTTGCATCTACCAGGTCAACCCCCTGCAGGCCTATCTAGCACTGCAGCCACCAGGTGAACCCCAAGAAAGCCTACTGGGCATTGCAGACACCGGGTCAACCCAATTCAAGTGAAGGGGGCCTTACAGCCACAGGGTCAACCCCGAGCAAGCGAATGGGGCTTTGCAGCCACCAGGTCAACCCCAGAGAAGCGAATGGGGCCTTGGAGCCACCAGGTCAATCCCAGACAATCGAATGGGGCCTTGCACCCACCAGGTCAACGCAATGCAAGCGAATGGGGCCTTGCAGACACCAGGTCAACGCAATGCAAGCTAATGGGGCCTTGCAGACAACATGTCAACCAAATTCAAGCGAATGTGGCCTTGCAGCCACAGGGTCCACCCATTGCAAGTGAGTGGGGCCCTGCAGCCACCAGGTCAACCCCAGGAGAGCGAATGGGGCCTTGCAGCCACCAGGTCAACTCAATCCCACTGAATGGGGCCTTGCAGCCACCAAGTCAACCCCGCACAAGAGAATGGGGCTTGCATCTACCAGGTCAACCCCCTGCAGGCCTATCTAGCACTGCAGCCACCAGGTGAACCCCAAGAAAGCCTACTGGGCATTGCAGACACCGGGTCAACCCAATTCAAGTGAAGGGGGCCTTACAGCCACAGGGTCAACCCCGAGCAAGCGAATGGGGCCTTGCAGCCACCAGGTCAACCCCAGAGAAGCGAATGGGGCCTTGTAGCCACCAGGTCAATCCCAGACAATCGAATGGGGCCTTCCAGCCACCAGGTCAACCCCAGGTAGAACGAATGGGGCCCTCCAGCCACCAGGTCAACTGCCTGCAAGCCTATGGGGCCCTTCATCCACCAGGTCAACCCCAGGCAAGTGAATGGGGCCTTGCAGCCACCAGGTCAACCCCAGGGAAGCGAATGGGGCCTTGCAGCCACCAGGTCAACCCCAGGCAAGCGAATGGGGCCTTGCAGCCACCAGGTCAACCCCAGGCAAGCGAACGGGGCCTTGCAGCCACCAGGACAACCCCAGGCAAGCGAACGGGGCCTTGCAATCACCAGGTCAACCCCAGGCAAGCGAACGGGGCCTTGGAGCCACCAGCTCAACCCCATACAAGTGAATGGGGCCTTGCAGCCAACAGCTCAATCCCAGGCAAGTGAATGGGGCCTTGCAGTCACCAGATCAACTCCAGACAAGCGAATGGGGATTGCAGCCACCAGGTCAACCCAATGCAAACGAATGGAACCTTGCACACACCAGGTCAACTCCAATCAAGCGAATGGGGCCTTGCAGACAGCAGGTGAACTCCAGACAAGCGAATGGGGCCTTGCAGCCAACAGGTCAACCCCAGGCAAGCGAATGGGGCCTTGCAGCCACCAGGTCAACCCCAGGCAAGCAAATGGGGCCTTGCAGCCACCAGGTCAACTGCAAGTAAGCGAATGGGGCCTAGCAGCCAGCAGGTCAACGCCAAACAAGTGAATGGGGCCTTGCAGCCACCAGGTCAACCCCAGACAAGCGAATGGGGCCTTGCAGAGTCCAGCTCAGCCCTGTGCAAGCGAATGGGGCCTTGCAGACACCAGGTCAACGCAATGCAAGCGAATGGGGCCTTGCAGACAACATGTCAAACCAATGCAAGTGAATGTGGCCTTGAAGCCACAGGGTCCACCCATTGCAAGTGAGTGGGGCCCTGCAGCCACCAGGTCGACCCCAGGAAAGCGTACGGGACCTTGCAGACACCAGGTCAACCAAGTGGAAGCGAATGGGGCCTTTCAGCCAGCAGGTCAACCCCAGGTAAGCGAATGGGGCCTTGGAGCCAGCAGGTCAACCCAATAAAAGTGAATAGGGCCTTGCAGCCACCAGCTCAACCCCATACAAGTGAATGGGGCCTTGCAGCCACCAGCTCAAACCCGTAGAAGTGAATGGGGCCTTGCAGCCACCAGCTCAACCCCATACAGGTGAATGGGGCCTTGCAGACACCAGGTCAACGCAAGGGAAGCGAATGTGGCCTTGCAGCCACAGGGTCCCCCCATTGCAAGTGAGTGGGGCCCTGCAGCCACCAGGTCACCCCAGGAGAGCGAATGGGGCCTTGCAGCCACCAGGTCAACCCCAGGAAAGTGAATGGGGCCTTGCAGCCACCAGGTCAACCCCAGGTAAGCGAATGGGGCCTTGCAGCCACCAGGTCAATCCCAGGCAAGCGAATGGGGCCTTGCAGCCACCAGGTCAACACCAGACAAGCCTCCGGGGACTTGCAGCCACAAGGTCAACCCCCTGCAGGCCTTTGGGGCCCTGCAGCCACCATGTCAACCCCAGGAAAACGAATGGGGCCTTGCAGCCACCAGGTCAACCCCAGGCAAGTGAATGGGGCCCTGCAGCCACCAGGTCAACCCCAGGCAAGTGAATGGGGCCTTGCAGCCACCAGGTCAACCCCAGGTAAAGCGAATGGGGCCTTGCATCCGCCAGGTCGACCCCAGGCAAGCGAATGGGGCCTTGCAGCCAGCAGGTCAACCCCAGGCAAGCAAATGGGGCCTTGCAGCCACCAGGTCAACCCCAGGCAAGAGAATGGGGCCTGGCACCGGTTCTGGGGGCACACCTTGGAAGCTTAAGCCCGGGTCACGGGGGGTACTTGATAGAGGCTTAAGCCCCTGGTGGTTGTGCGAGTCCTCAGTCCACACTCACGGTGTTTGTTTCGGAGTGTAGCCCCGGCCTGCAGCAAGTTGGGGCAGCAGCCCAACCCCAGGCATGCCTAGAGGGAATTTTGGAGCCCAGCTCAACCCCACGAAAACGAATGGGGCCTTGCACCCACCAGGTCAACGCAATGCAAGCGAATGGGGCCTTGCAGACACCAGGTCAACGCAATGCAAGCGAATGTGGCCTTGCAGCCACAGGGTCCACCCATTGCAAGTGAGTGGGGCCCTGCAGCCACCAGGTCAACCCCAGGAGAGTGAATGGGGCCTTGCAGCCACCAGGTCAACTCAATCCCACTGAATGGGGCCTTGCATCCATGAAGTCAACCCCGGACAAGAGAATGGGGCTTGCATCTACCAGGTCAACCCCCTGCAGGCCTATCTAGCACTGCAGCCACCAGGTGAACCCCAAAAAAGCCTACTGGGCATTGCAGACACCGGGTCAACCCAATTCAAGTGAAGGGGGCCTTACAGCCACAGGGTCAACGCCGAGCAAGCGAATGGGGCCTTGCAGCAACCAGGTCAACCCCAGAGAAGCGAATGGGGCCTTGGAGCCACCAGGTCAACCCCAGGTAGAGCGAATGGGGCCCTCCATCCACCAGGTCAACTGCCTGCAAGCCTATGGGGCCCTTCATCCACCAGGTCAACCCCAGGCAAGTGAATGGGGCCTTGCAGCCACCAGGTCAACCCCAGGTAAGCGAATGGGGCCTTGCAGCCACCAGGTCAACCCCAGGCAAGCGAATGGGGCCTTGCAGCCACCAGGTCAACCCCAGGCAAGCGAATGGGGCCTTGCAGCCACCAGGTCAACCCCAGGCAAGCGAACGGGGCCTTGCAACCACCAGGTCAACCCCCAGGCAAGCGAACGGGGCCTTGCAGCCACCAGGTCAGGTCCCCCAGGCAAATGAATGGGGCCTTGCAGCCACCAGGTCAACCCCAGGCAAGCGAATGGGGCCTTGCAGCCACAAGGTCAACTCCAGACAAGCCTCCGGGGACTTGCAGCCACAAAGTCAACCCCCTGCAGGCCTTTGGGGCCCTGCAGCCACCATGTCAACCCCAGGAAAACGAATGGGGCGTTGCAGCCACCAGGTCAACCCCAGGCAAGCGAATGGGGCCTTGCAGCCACCAGGTCAATTCCAGGCAAGCGAATGGGGCCTTGCAGTCACCAGGTCTACCCCAGACAAGCGAATGGGGCCTTGGAGCCACCAGCTCAACCCCGTAGAAGTGAATGGGGCCTTGCAGCCACCAGCTCAATCCCAGGCAAGTGAATGGGCCCTTGCAGACACCAGGTCAACCCCAGGAAAGCAAATGGGGCCATGCAGCCACCAGGTCAACCCCAGGCAAGTGAATAGGGCCTTGCAGCCACCGGGTCAACCCCAGGCAAGCAAATGGGGCCTTCCAGGACCAGGTCAACCCCATGAAAGCAAATGGGGCCTTGCAGCCACCAGGTCAACCCCAGGCAAGCCTACGGGGCCTTGCAGCCACCAGGTCAACGCAATGCAAGCTAATGGGGCCTTGCAGACAACATGTCAACCCAATGCAAGCGAAAGTGGCCTTGCAGCCACAGGGTCCACCCATTGCCAGTGAGTGGGGCCCTGCAGCCACCAGGTCAACCCCAGGAGAGCGAATGGGGCCTTGCAGCCACCAGGTCAACTCAATCCCACTGAATGGGGCCTTGCAGCCACCAAGTCAACCCCGCACAAGAGAATGGGGCTTGCATCTACCAGGTCAACCCCCTGCAGGCCTATCTAGCACTGCAGCCACCAGGTGAACCCCAAGAAAGCCTACTGGGCATTGCAGACACCGGGTCAACCCAATTCAAGTGAAGGGGGCCTTACAGCCACAGGGTCAACCCCGAGCAAGCGAATGGGGCTTTGCAGCCACCAGGTCAACCCCAGAGAAGCGAATGGGGCCTTGGAGCCACCAGGTCAATCCCAGACAATCGAATGGGGCCATGCAGCCACCAGGTCAACCCCAGGCAAGCGAATGGGGCCTTGCAGCCACCAGGTCAACCCCAGGCAAGCGAACGGGGCCTTGCAGCCACCAGGTCAACCCCAGGCAAGCGAATGGGGCCTTGCAGCCACCAGGTCAACCCCAGGCAAGCGAACGGGGCCTTGCAGCCACCAGGTCAACCCCAGGCAAGCGAACGGGGCCTTGCAACCACCAGGTCAACCCCCAGGCAAGCGAACGGGGCCTTGCAGCCACCAGGTCAACCCCAGGCAAGTGAATGGGGCCTTGCAGCCACCAGGTCAACCCCAGGCAAGCGAATGGGGCCTTGCAGCCACCAGGTCAACCCCAGGCAAGCGAATGGGGCCTTGCAGCCACCAGGTCAACTGCAAGTAAGCGAATGGGGCCTAGCAGCCAGCAGGTCAACGCCAAACAAGTGAATGGGGCCTTGCAGCCACCAGGTCAACCCCAGACAAGCGAATGGGGCCTTGCAGAGTCCAGCTCAGCCCTGTGCAAGCGAATGGGGCCTTGCAGTCACCAGGTCAACCCAATGTAAGTCAACGGGCACTTGCAGTCAGCAAGTCAACCCCAGGTAAGTAAATGCGGCCTTGCAGCCACCAGATCAACCCCAGGCAAGAGAATGGGGCCTTGCGGACAGCAGGTCAACGCAATGCAAGCGAATGGGGCCTTGCAGACACCAGGTCAACGCAATGCAAGCGAATGGGGCCTTGCAGACAACATGTCAAACCAATGCAAGTGAATGTGGCCTTGAAGCCACAGGGTCCACCCATTGCAAGTGAGTGGGGCCCTGCAGCCACCAGGTCGACCCCAGGAAAGCGTACGGGGCCTTGCAGACACCAGGTCAACCAAGTGGAAGCGAATGGGGCCTTTCAGCCAGCAGGTCAACCCCAGGTAAGCGAATGGGGCCTTGGAGCCAGCAGGTCAACCCAATAAAAGTGAATAGGGCCTTGCAGCCACCAGCTCAACCCCATACAAGTGAATGGGGCCTTGCAGCCACCAGCTCAAACCCATAGAAGTGAATGGGGCCTTGCAGCCACCAGCTCAACCCCATACAGGTGAATGGGGCCTTGCAGACACCAGGTCAACGCAAGGGAAGCGAATGGGGCCTTGCAGACAACATGTCAACCCAATGCAAGCGAATGTGGCCTTGCAGCTACAGGGTCCCCCCATTGCAAGTGAGTGGGGCCCTGCAGCCACCAGGTCACCCCAGGAGAGCGAATGGGGCCTTGCAGCCACCAGGTCAACCCCAGGAAAGTGAATGGGGCCTTGCAGCCCCCAGGTCAACCCCAGGTAAGAGAATGGGGCCTTGCAGCCACCAGGTCAACCCCAGGCAAGCGAATGGGGCCTTGCAGCCACCAGGTCAACACCAGACAAGCCTCCGGGGACTTGCAGCCACAAGGTCAACCCCCTGCAGGCCTTTGGGGCCCTGCAGCCACCATGTCAACCCCAGGAAAACGAATGGGGCCTTGCAGCCACCAGGTCAACCCCAGGCAAGTGAATGGGGCCCTGCAGCCACCAGGTCAACCCCAGGCAAGTGAATGGGGCCTTGCAGCCACCAGGTCAACCCCAGGTAAAGCGAATGGGGCCTTGCATCCGCCAGGTCGACCCCAGGAAAGCCTACGGGGCCTTGCAGACACCAGGTCAACCGAATGCAAGTGAATGTGGCCTTGCAGCCAGTAGGTCAACGCTAAACAAGTGAATGGGGCCTTGCAGCCACCAGGTCAACCCCAGACAAGCGAATGGGGCCTTGCAGCCACCAGGTCAACACCAGACAAGCGAATGGGGCCTTGCAGCCACCAGGTCAACCCCAGGCAAGCGAATGCGGCGTTGCAGTCACCAGGTCAACTCCAGACAAGCGAATGGGGCCTTCAAGTCACCAGATCAACTCCAGACAAGCGAATGGGGATTGCAGTCACCAGGTCAACCCCAGACAAGCCTACGGGGTCTTGCAGCCACCAGGTCAACCCAATGCAAATGAATGGAACCTTGCACACACCAGGTCAACTCCAATCAAGCGAATGGGGCCTTGCAGACACCAGGTGAACTCCAGACAAGCGAATGGGGCCTTGCAGCCAACAGGTCAACCCCAGGCAAGCGAATGGGGCCTTGCAGCCAGCAGGTCAACCCCAGGCAAGCAAATGGGGCCTTGCAGCCACCAGGTCAACCCCAGGCAAGAGAATGGGGCCTGGCACCGGTTCTGGGGGCACACCTTGGAAGCTTAAGCCCGGGTCACGGGGGTACTTGATAGAGGCTTAAGCCCCTGGTGGTTGTGCGAGTCCTCAGTCCACACTCACGGTGTTTGTTTGGGAGTGTAGCCCCGGCCTGCAGCAAGTTGGGGCAGCAGCCCAACCCCAGGCATGCCTAGAGGGAATTTTGGAGCCCAGCTCAACCCCACGAAAACGAATGGGGCCTTGCACCCACCAGGTGAACGCAATGCAAGCGAATGGGGCCTTGCAGACACCAGGTCAACGCAATGCAAGCTAATGGGGCCTTGCAGACAACATGTCAACCCAATGCAAGCGAATGTGGCCTTGCAGCCACAGGGTCCACCCATTGCAAGTGAGTGGGGCCCTGCAGCCACCAGGTCAACCCCAGGAGAGCGAATGGGGCCTTGCAGCCACCAGGTCTACCCCAGACAAGCGAATGGGGCCTTGGAGCCACCAGCTCAACCCCGTAGAAGTGAATGGGGCCCAGCCACCAGCTCAATCCCAGGCAAGTGAATGGGCCCTTGCAGACACCAGGTCAACCCCAGGAAAGCAAATGGGGCCATGCAGCCACCAGGTCAACCCCAGGCAAGTGAATAGGGCCTTGCAGCCACCAGGTCAACCCCAGGCAAGCAAATGGGGCCTTCCAGGACCAGGTCAACCCCATGAAAGCAAATGGGGCCTTGCAGCCACCACGTCAACCCCAGGCAAGCCTACGGGGCCTTGCAGCCACCAGGTCAACCCCAGGCAAGCGAATGAGGCCTTGCAGCCACCAGGTCAACCCCAGGCAAGCGAATCCGGCGTTGCAGTCACCAGGTCAACTCCAGACAAGCGAATGGGGATTGCAGCCACCAGGTCAACCCAATGCAAACGAATGGAACCTTGCACACACCAGGTCAACTCCAATCAAGCGAATGGGGCTTGCAGACACCAGGTGAACTCCAGACAAGCGAATGGGGCCTTGCAGCCACCAGGTCAACCCCAGGGAAGCGAATGGGGCCTTGCAGCCACCAGCTCAACTCCAGACAAGCCTCCGGGGCCTTGCAGCCACAAGGTCAACCCCCTGCAGGCCTTTGGGGCCCTGCAGCCACCAGGTCAACCCCACGAAAACGAATGGGGCCTTGCACCCACCAGGTGAACGCAATGCAAGCGAATGGGGCCTTGCAGACACCAGGTCAACGCAATGCAAGCTAATGGGGCCTTGCAGACAACATGTCAACCCAATTCAAGCGAATGTGGCCTTGCAGCCACAGGGTCCACCCATTGCAAGTGAGTGGGGCCCTGCAGCCACCAGGTCAACCCCAGGACAGCGAATGGGGCCTTGCAGCCACCAGGTCAACTCAATCCCACTGAATGGGGCCTTGCAGCCACCAAGTCAACCCCGGACAAGAGAATGGGGCTTGCATCTACCAGGTCAACCCCCTGCAGGCCTATCTAGCACTGCAGCCACCAGGTGAACCCCAAGAAAGCCTACTGGGCATTGCAGACACCGGGTCAACCCAATTCAAGTGAAGGGGGCCTTACAGCCACAGGGTCAACCCCGAGCAAGCGAATGGGGCCTTGCAGCCACCAGGTCAACCCCAGAGAAGCGAATGGGGCCTTGCAGCCACCAGGTCAATCCCAGACAATCGAATGGGGCCTTCCAGCCACCAGGTCAACCCCAGGTAGAACGAATGGGGCCCTCCAACCACCAGGTCAACTGCCTGCAAGCCTATGGGGCCCTTCATCCACCAGGTCAACCCCAGGCAAGTGAATGGGGCCTTGCAGCCACCTGGTCAACCCCAGGTAAGCGAATGGGGCCTTGCAGCCACCAGGTCAACCCCAGGCAAGCGAAGGGGGCCTTGCAGCCACCAGGTCAACCCCAGGCAAGCGAACGGGGCCTTGCAGCCACCAGGTCAACTCCAGGCAAGCGAACGGGGCCTTGCAATCACCAGGTCAACCCCAGGCAAGCGAACGGTGCCTTGGAGCCACCAGCTCAACCCCATAGAAGTGAATGGGGCCTTGCAGCCACCAGCTCAATCCCAGGCAAGTGAATGGGCCCTTGCAGACACCAGGTCAACCCCAGGAAAGCAAATGGGGCCTTGCAGGCAACAGGTCAACCCCAGGCAAGTGAATAGGGCCTTGCAGCCACCAGGTCAACCCCAGGCAAGCAAATGGGGCCTTCCAGCCACCTGGTCAACCCCAGGTAAGCGAATGGGGCCTTGCAGCCACCAGGTCAACCCCAGGCAAGCGAAGGGGGCCTTGCAGCCACCAGGTCAACCCCAGGCAAGCGAACGGGGCCTTGCAGCCACCAGGTCAACCCCAGGCAAGCGAACGGGGCCTTGCAATCACCAGGTCAACCCCAGGCAAGCGAACGGTCCCTTGGAGCCACCAGCTCAACCCCATACAAGTGAATGGGGCCTTGCAGCCACCAGCTCAATCCCAGGCAAGTGAATGGGCCCTTGCAGACACCAGGTCAACCCCAGGAAAGCAAATGGGGCCTTGCAGGCAACAGGTCAACCCCAGGCAAGTGAATAGGGCCTTGCAGCCACCAGGTCAACCCCAGGCAAGCAAATGGGGCCTTCCAGCCACCAGGTCAACCCCAGGAAAGCAAATGGGGCCTTGCAACCACCAGGTCAATCCCAGGCAAGCCTACGGGGCCTTGCAGCCACCAGGTCAACCCCAGGCAAGCGAATGGGGCCTTGCAGCCACCAGGTCAACCCCAGGCAAGCTAATGCGGCGTTGCAGTCACCAGGTCAACTCCAGACAAGCGAATGGGGCCTTGCAGTCACCAGATCAACTCCAGACAAGCGAATGGGGATTGCAGTCACCAGGTCAACCCCAGACAAGCCTACGGGGTCTTGCAGCCACCAGGTCAACCCAATGCAAACGAATGGAACCTTGCACACACCAGGTCAACTCCAATCAAGCGAATGGGGCCTTGCAGACAGCAGGTGAACTCCAGACAAGCGAATGGGGCCTTGCAGCCAACAGGTCAAATCCAGGCAAGCGAATGGGGCCTTGCAGCCAACAGGTCAACCCCAGGCAAGCAAATGGGGCCTTGCAGCCACCAGGTCAACCCCAGCTAAGAGAATGGGGCCTGGCACCGGTTCTGGGGGCACTCCTTAAAAGCTTAAGCCCGGGTCACGGTGGTACTTGATAGAGGCTTAAGCCCCTGGTGGTTGTGCGAGTCCTCAGTCCACACTCACGGTGTTTGTTTGGGAGTGTAGCCCCGGCCTGCAGCAAGTTGGGGCAGCAGCCCAACCCCAGGCATGCCTAGAGGGAATTTTGGAGCCCAGCTCAAGCCCAGGGAAGCGAATGGGGCCTTGCAGCCACCAGGTCAACCCCAGGGAAGCGAATGGGGCCTTGCAGCCACCAGCTCAACTCCAGACAAGCCTCCGGGGCCTTGCAGCCACAAGGTCAACCCCCTGCAGGCCTTTGGGGCCCTGCAGCCACCAGGTCAACCCCACGAAAACGAATGGGGCCTTGCAGCCACCAGGTCAACGCAATGCAAGCGAATGGGGCCTTGCATACACCAGGTCAACGCAATGCAAGCTAATGGGGCCTTGCAGACAACATGTCAACCCAATGCAAGCGAAAGTGGCCTTGCAGCCACAGGGTCCACCCATTGCCAGTGAGTGGGGCCCTGCAGCCACCAGGTCAACCCCAGGAGAGCGAATGGGGCCTTGCAGCCACCAGGTCAACTCAATCCCACTGAATGGGGCCTTGCAGCCACCAAGTCAACCCCGGACAAGAGAATGGGGCTTGCATCTACCAGGTCAACCCCCTGCACGCCTATCTAGCACTGCAGCCACCAGGTGAACCCCAAGAAAGACTACTGGGCATTGCAGACACCGGGTCAACCCAATTCAAGTGAAGGGGACCTTAGAGCCACAGGGTCAACCCCGAGCAAGCGAATGGGGCTTTGCAGCCACCAGGTCAACCCCAGGTAAGCGAATGGGGCCTAGCAGCCACCAGGTCAACCCCAGGCAAGCGAACGGGGCCTTGCAGCCACCAGGTCAACCCCAGGCAAGCGAACGGGGCCTTGCAACCACCAGGTCAACCCCCAGGCAAGCGAACGGGGCCTTGCAGCCACCAGGTCAACCCCAGGCAAGTGAATGGGGCCTTGCAGCCACCAGGTCAACCCCAGGCAAGCGAACGGGGCGTTGCAGCCACCAGGTCAACCCCAGGCAAGCGAATGGGGCCTTGCAGCCACCTGGTCAATTCCAGGCAAGCGAATGGGGCCTTGCAGCCACCAGGTCTACCCCAGACAAGCGAATGGGGCCTTGGAGCCACCAGCTCAACCCCGTAGAAGTGAATGGGGCCTTGCAGCCACCAGCTCAATCCCAGGCAAGTGAATGGGCCCTTGCAGACACCAGGTCAACCCCTAGGAAAGCAAATGGGGCCATGCAGCCACCAGGTCAACCCCAGGCAAGTGAATAGGGCCTTGCAGCCACCAGGTCAACCCCAGGCAAGCAAATGGGGCCTTCCAGGACCAGGTCAACCCCATGAAAGCAAATGGGGCCTTGCAGCCACCAGGTCAACCCCAGGCAAGCCTACGGGGCCTTGCAGCCACCAGGTCAACCCCAGGCAAGCGAATGAGGCCTTGCAGCCACCAGGTCAACCCCAGGCAAGCGAATCCGGCGTTGCAGTCACCAGGTCAACTCCAGACAAGCGAATATGGATTGCAGCCACCAGGTCAACCCAATGCAAACGAATGGAACCTTGCACACACCAGGTCAACTCCAATCAAGCGAATGGGGCTTGCAGACACCAGGTGAACTCCAGACAAGCGAATGGGGCCTTGCAGCCACCAGGTCAACCCCAGGGAAGCGAATGGGGCCTTGCAGCCACCAGCTCAACTCCAGACAAGCCTCCGGGGCCTTGCAGCCACAAGGTCAACCCCCTGCAGGCCTTTGGGGCCCTGCAGGCACCAGGTCAACCCCACGAAAATGAATGGGGCCTTGCAGCCACCAGGTCAACGCAATGCAAGCGAATGGGGCCTTGCAGACACCAGGTCAACGCAATGCAAGCTAATGGGGCCTTGCAGACAACATGTCAACCCAATTCAAGCGAATGTGGCCTTGCAGCCACAGGGTCCACCCATTGCAAGTGAGTGGGGCCCTGCAGCCACCAGGTCAACCCCAGGAGAGCGAATGGGGCCTTGCAGCCACCAGGTCAACTCAATCCCACTGAATGGGGCCTTGCAGCCACCAAGTCAACCTCGGACAAGAGAATGGGGCTTGCATCTACCAGGTCAACCCCCTGCAGGCCTATCTAGCACTGCAGCCACCAGGTGAACCCCAAGAAAGCCTACTGGGCATTGCAGACACCGGGTCAACCCAATTCAAGTGAAGGGGGCCTTACAGCCACAGGGTCAACCCCGAGCAAGCGAATGGGGCCTTGCAGCCACCAGGTCAACCCCAGGCAAGTGAATGGGGCCTTGCAGCCACCAGGTCAACCCCAGGTAAGCGAATGGGGCCTTGCAGCCACCAGGTCAACCCCAGGCAAGCGAACGGGGCCTTGCAGCCACCAGGTCAACCCCAGGCAAGCGAACGGGGCCTTGCAGCCACCAGGTCAACCCCAGGCAAGCGAACGGGGCCTTGCAATCACCAGGTCAACCCCAGGCAAGCGAACGGGGCCTTGGAGCCACCAGCTCAACCCCATACAAGTGAATGGGGCCTTGCAGCCACCAGCTCAATCCCAGGCAAGTGAATGGGCCCTTGCAGACACCAGGTCAACCACAGGAAAGCAAATGGGGCCTTGCAGGCAACAGGTCAACCCCAGGCAAGTGAATAGGGCCTTGCAGCCACCAGGTCAACCCCAGGCAAGCAAATGGGGCCTTCCAGCCACCAGGTCAACCCCAGGAAAGCAAATGGGGCCTTGCAGCCTCCAGGTCAACCCCAGGCAAGCCTACGGGGCCTTGCAGCCACCAGGTCAACCCCAGGCAAGCGAATGGGGCCTTGCAGCCACCAGGTCAACCCCAGGCAAGCGAATGCGGCGTTGCAGTCACCAGGTCAACTCCAGACAAGCGAATGGGGCCTTGCAGTCACCAGATCAACTCCAGACAAGCGAATGGGGATTGTAGTCACCAGGTCAACCCCAGACAAGCCTACGGGGTCTTGCAGCCACCAGGTCAACCCAATGCAAACGAATGGAACCTTGCACACACCAGGTCAACTCCAATCAAGCGAATGGGGCCTTGCAGACAGCAGGTGAACTCCAGACAAGCGAATGGGGCCTTGCAGCCAACAGGTCAACCCCAGGCAAGCGAATGGGGCCTTGCAGCCACCAGGTCAACCCCAGGCAAGCAAATGGGGCCTTGCAGCCACCAGGTCAACCCCAGCTAAGAGAATGGGGCCTGGCACCGGTTCTGGGGGCACTCCTTAAAAGCTTAAGCCCGGGTCACGGGGGTACTTGATAGAGGCTTAAGCCCCTGGTGGTTGTGCGAGTCCTCAGTCCACACTCACGGTGTTTGTTTGGGAGTGTAGCCCCGGCCTGCAGCAAGTTGGGGCAGCAGCCCAACCCCAGGCATGCCTAGAGGGAATTTTGGAGCCCAGCTCAAGCCCAGGGAAGCGAATGGGGCCTTGCAGCCACCAGGTCAACCCCAGGGAAGCGAATGGGGCCTTGCAGCCACCAGCTCAACTCCAGACAAGCCTCCGGGGCCTTGCAGCCACAAGGTCAACCCCCTGCAGGCCTTTGGGGCCCTGCAGCCACCAGGTCAACCCCACGAAAACGAATGGGGCCTTGCAGCCACCAGGTCAACGCAATGCAAGCGAATGGAGCCTTGCAGACACCAGGTCAACGCAATGCAAGCTAATGGGGCCTTGCAGACAACATGTCAACCCAATGCAAGCGAAAGTGGCCTTGCAGCCACAGGGTCCACCCATTGCCAGTGAGTGGGGACCTGCAGCCACCAGGTCAACCCCAGGAGAGCGAATGGGGCCTTGCAGCCACCAGGTCATCTCAATCCCACTGAATGGGGCCTTGCAGCCATGAAGTCAACCCCGGACAAGAGAATGGGGCTTGCATCTACCAGGTCAACCCCCTGCAGGCCTATCTAGCACTGCAGCCACCAGGTGAACCCCAAAAAAGCCTACTGGGCATTGCAGACACCGGGTCAACCCAATTCAAGTGAAGGGGGCCTTACAGCCACAGGGTCAACCCCGAGCAAGCGAATGGGGCTTTGCAGCCACCAGGTCAACCCCAGAGAAGCGAATGGGGCCTTGGAGCCACCAGGTCAATCCCAGACAATCGAATGGGGCCTTGCAGCCACCAGGTCAACCCCAGGCAAGCGAATGGGGCCTTGCAGCCACCAGGTCAACCCCAGGCAAGCGAACGGGGCCTTGCAGCCACCAGGTCAACCCCAGGCAAGCGAACAGGGCCTTGCAACCACCAGGTCAACCCCCAGGCAAGCGAACGGGGCCTTGCAGCCACCAGGTCAACCCCAGGCAAGTGAATGGGGCCTTGCAGCCACCAGGTCAACCCCAGGCAAGTGAATGGGGCCTTGCAGCCACCAGGTCAACCCCAGGCAAGCGAATGGGGCCTTGCAGCCACCAGGTCAACTGCAAGTAAGCGAATGGGGCCTAGCAGCCAGCAGGTCAACCGCCAAACAAGCGAATGGGGCCTTGCAGCCACCAGCTCAGCCCTGTGCAAGCGAATGGGGCCTTGCAGTCACCAGGTCAACCCAATGTAAGTCAACGGGCACTTGCAGTCAGCAAGTCAACCCCAGGTAAGTAAATGCGGCCTTGCAGCCACCAGATCAACCCCAGGCAAGAGAATGGGGCCTTGCGGACAGCAGGTCAACGCAATGCAAGCGAATGGGGCCTTGCAGACACCAGGTCAACGCAATGCAAGCGAATGGGGCCTTGCAGACAACATGTCAAACCAATGCAAGTGAATGTGGCCTTGAAGCCACAGGGTCCACCCATTGCAAGTGAGTGGGGCCCTGCAGCCACCAGGTCGACCCCAGGAAAGCGTACGGGGCCTTGCAGACACCAGGTCAACCAAGTGGAAGCGAATGGGGCCTTTCAGCCAGCAGGTCAACCCCAGGTAAGCAAGTGAATGGGGCCTTGCAGCTCACCAGGTCAACCCCAGACAAGCGAATGGGGCCTTGCAGCCACCAGCTCAACCCCAGTAGAAGTGAATGGGGCCTTGCAGCCACCAGGTCAACCCCAGGTAAGCGAATGGGGCCTTGCAGCCACCAGGAATGGGGCCTTGCAGCCACCAGGTCAACCCCAGGGCAGCCAAGCCGCATTGCAGACACCAGGTCAACCCAATTCAAGTGCAAGGGGGGCCACAGGGTCAACCCCGAGCAAGCCTTGCAGCCACCAGGTCACCAGGTCAATCCCAGTCAATCGAATGGGGCCTTGGAGCCAGCAGGTCAACCCAATAAAAGTGAATAGGGCCTTGCAGCCACCAGCTCAACCCCATACAAGTGAATGGGGCCTTGCAGCCACCAGCTCAAACCCATAGAAGTGAATGGGGCCTTGCAGCCACCAGCTCAACCCCATACAGGTGAATGGGGCCTTGCAGCCACCAGGTCACCCCAGGAGAGCGAATTGGGCCTTGCAGCCACCAGGTCAACCCCAGGAAAGTGAATGGGGCCTTGCAGCCACCAGGTCAACCCCAGACAAGCGAATGGGGCCTTGCAGCCACCAGGTCAACCCCAGACAAGCGAATGGGGCCTTGCAGCCACCAGGTCAACCCCAGGCAAGCGAATGCGGCGTTGCAGTCACCAGGTCAACTCCAGACAAGCGAATGGGGCCTTCAAGTCACCAGATCAACTCCAGACAAGCGAATGGGGATTGCAGTCACCAGGTCAACCCCAGACAAGCCTACGGGGTCTTGCAGCCACCAGGTCAACCCAATGCAAATGAATGGAACCTTGCACACACCAGGTCAACTCCAATCAAGCGAATGGGGCCTTGCAGACACCAGGTGAACTCCAGACAAGCGAATGGGGCCTTGCATCCAACAGGTCAACCCCAGGCAAGCGAATGGGGCCTTGCAGCCACCAGGTCAACCCCAGGCAAGCAAATGGGGCCTTGCAGCCACCGGGTCAACCCCAGGCAAGAGAATGGGGCCTGGCACCGGTTCTGGGGGCACACCTTGGAAGCTTAAGCCCGGGTCACGGGGGTACTTGATAGAGGCTTAAGCCCCTGGTGGTTGTGTGAGTCCTCAGTCCACACTCACGGTGTTTGTTTGGGAGTGTAGCCCCGGCCTGCAGCAAGTTGGGACAGCAGCCCAACCCCAGGCATGCCTAGAGGGAATTTTGGAGCCCAGCTCAACCCCATGAAAACGAATGGGGCCTTGCACCCACCAGGTGAACGCAATGCAAGCGAATGGGGCCTTGCAGACACCAGGTCAACGCAATGCAAGCTAATGGGGCCTTGCAGACAACATGTCAACCCAATGCAAGCGAATGTGGCCTTGCAGCCACAGGGTCCACCCATTGCAAGTGAGTGGGGCCCTGAAGCCACCAGGTCAACCCCAGGAGAGCGAATGGGGCCTTGCAGCCACCAGGTCAACTCAATCCCACTGAATGGGGCCTTGCATCCACGAAGTCAACCCCGGACAAGAGAATGGGGCTTGCATCTACCAGGTCAACCCCCTGCAGGCCTATCTAGCACTGCAGCCACCAGGTGAACCCCAAAAAAGCCTACTGGGCATTGCAGACACCGGGTCAACCCAATTCAAGTGAAGGGGGCCTTACAGCCACAGGGTCAACCCCGAGCAAGCGAATGGGGCCTTGCAGCCACCAGGTCAACCCCAGAGAAGCGAATGGGGCCTTGGAGCCACCAGGTCAACCCCAGGTAGAGCGAATGGGGCCCTCCAGCCACCAGGTCAACTGCCTGCAAGCCTATGGGGCCCTTCATCCACCAGGTCAACCCCAGGCAAGTGAATGGGGCCTTGAAGCCACCAGGTCAACCCCAGGTAAGCGAATGCGGCCTTGCAGCCACCAGGTCAACCCCAGGCAAGCGAATGGGGCCTTGCAGCCACCAGGTCAACCCCAGGCAAGCGAACGGGGCCTTGCAGCCACCAGGTCAACCCCAGGCAAGCGAACGGGGCCTTGCAACCACCAGGTCAACCCCCAGGCAAGCGAACGGGGCCTTGCAGCCACCAGGTCAACCCCAGGCAAGCGAACGGGGCCTTGCAGCCACCAGGTCAACCCCAGGCAAATGAATGTGGCCTTGCAGCCACCAGGTCAATTGCAGGCAAGCGAATGGGGCCTTGCAGCCACAAGGTCAACCCCAGAGAAGCGAATGGGGCCTTGCAGCCACCAGGTCAATCCCAGACAATCGAATGGGGCCTTCCAGCCACCAGGTCAACCCCAGGTAGAACGAATGGGGCCCTCCAACCACCAGGTCAACTGCCTGCAAGCCTATGGGGCCCTTCATCCACCAGGTCAACCCCAGGCAAGTGAATGGGGCCTTGCAGCCACCAGGTCAACCCCAGGTAAGCGAATGGGGCCTTGCAGCCACCAGGTCAACCCCAGGCAAGCGAACGGGGCCTTGCAGCCACCAGGTCAACCCCAGGCAAGCGAACGGGGCCTTGCAACCACCAGGTCAACCCCCAGGCAAGCGAACGGGGCCTTGCAGCCACCAGGTCAACCCCAGTCAAGTGAATGGGGCCTTGCAGCCACCAGGTCAACCCCAGGCAAGCGAATGGGGCCTTGCAGCCACCAGGTCAACCCCAGGCAAGCGAATGGAGCCTTGCAGCCACAAGGTCAACTCCAGACAAGCCTCCGGGGACTTGCAGCCACAAAGTCAACCCCCTGCAGGCCTTTGGGGCCCTGCAGCCACCATGTCAACCCCAGGAAAACGAATGGGGCGTTGCAGCCACCAGGTCAACCCCAGGCAAGCGAATGGGGCCTTGCAGCCACCTGGTCAATTCCAGGCAAGCGAATGGGGCCTTGCAGCCACCAGGTCTACCCCAGACAAGCGAATGGGGCCTTGGAGCCACCAGCTCAACCCCGTAGAAGTGAATGGGGCCTTGCAGCCACCAGCTCAATCCCAGGCAAGTGAATGGGCCCTTGCAGACACCAGGTCAACCCCTAGGAAAGCAAATGGGGCCATGCAGCCACCAGGTCAACCCCAGGCAAGTGAATAGGGCCTTGCAGCCACCAGGTCAACCCCAGGCAAGCAAATGGGGCCTTCCAGGACCAGGTCAACCCCATGAAAGCAAATGGGGCCTTGCAGCCACCAGGTCAACCCCAGGCAAGCCTACGGGGCCTTGCAGCCACCAGGTCAACCCCAGGCAAGCGAATGAGGCCTTGCAGCCACCAGGTCAACCCCAGGCAAGCGAATCCGGCGTTGCAGTCACCAGGTCAACTCCAGACAAGCGAATGGGGATTGCAGCCACCAGGTCAACCCAATGCAAACGAATGGAACCTTGCACACACCAGGTCAACTCCAATCAAGCGAATGGGGCTTGCAGACACCAGGTGAACTCCAGACAAGCGAATGGGGCCTTGCAGCCACCAGGTCAACCCCAGGGAAGCGAATGGGGCCTTGCAGCCACCAGCTCAACTCCAGACAAGCCTCCGGGGCCTTGCAGCCACAAGGTCAACCCCCTGCAGGCCTTTGGGGCCCTGCAGGCACCAGGTCAACCCCACGAAAATGAATGGGGCCTTGCAGCCACCAGGTCAACTGCCTGCAAGCCTATGGGGCCCTTCATCCACCAGGTCAACCCCAGGCAAGTGAATGGGGCCTTGCAGCCACCAGGTCAACTGCCTGCAAGCCTATGGGGCCCTTCATCCACCAGGTCAACCCCAGGCAAGTGAATGGGGCCTTGCAGCCACCAGGTCAACCCCAGGTAAGCGAATGGGGCCTTGCAGCCACCAGGTCAACCCCAGGCAAGCGAACGGGGCCTTGCAGCCACCAGGTCTACCCCAGGCAAGCGAACGGGGCCTTGCAGCCACCAGGTCAACCCCAGGCAAGCGAACGGGGCCTTGCAATCACCAGGTCAACCCCAGGCAAGCGAACGGGGCCTTGGAGCCACCAGCTCAACCCCATACAAGTGAATGGGGCCTTGCAGCCACCAGCTCAATCCCAGGCAAGTGAATGGGCCCTTGCAGACACCAGGTCAACCACAGGAAAGCAAATGGGGCCTTGCAGGCAACAGGTCAACCCCAGGCAAGTGAATAGGGCCTTGCAGCCACCAGGTCAACCCCAGGCAAGCAAATGGGGCCTTCCAGCCACCAGGTCAACCCCAGGAAAGCAAATGGGGCCTTGCAGCCTCCAGGTCAACCCCAGGCAAGCCTACGGGGCCTTGCAGCCACCAGGTCAACCCCAGGCAAGCGAATGGGGCCTTGCAGCCACCAGGTCAACCCCAGGCAAGCGAATGCGGCGTTGCAGTCACCAGGTCAACTCCAGACAAGCGAATGGGGCCTTGCAGTCACCAGATCAACTCCAGACAAGCGAATGGGGATTGCAGTCACCAGGTCAACCCCAGACAAGCCTACGGGGTCTTGCAGCCACCAGGTCAACCCAATGCAAACGAATGGAACCTTGCACACAGCAGGTCAACTCCAATCAAGCGAATGGGGCCTTGCAGACAGCAGGTGAACTCAAGAGAAGCGAATGGGGCCTTGCAGCCAACAGGTCAACCCCAGGTAGAACGAATGGGGCCCTCCAGCAACCAGGTCAACTGCCTGCAAGCCTATGGGGCCCTTCATCCACCAGGTCAACCCCAGGCAAGTGAATGGGGCCTTGCAGCCACCAGGTCAACCCCAGGTAAGCGAACGGGGCCTTGCAGCCACCAGGTCAACCCCAGGCAAGCGAACGGGGCCTTGCAGCCACCAGGTCAATCCCAGACAATCGAATGGGGCCTTCCAGCCACCAGGTCAACCCCAGGTAGAACGAATGGGGCCCTCCAGCAACCAGGTCAACTGCCTGCAAGCCTATGGGGCCCTTCATCCACCAGGTCAACCCCAGGCAAGTGAATGGAGCCTTGCAGCCACCAGGTCAACCCCAGGTAAGCGAATGGGGCCTTGCAGCCACCAGGTCAACCCCAGGCAAGCGAACGGGGCCTTGCAGCCACCAGGTCAACCCCAGGCAAGCGAACGGGGCCTTGCAGCCACCAGGTCAACCCCAGGCAAGCGAACGGGGCCTTGCAATCACCAGGTCAACCCCAGGCAAGCGAACGGGGCCTTGGAGCCACCAGCTCAACCCCATACAAGTGAATGGGGCCTTGCAGCCACCAGCTCAATCCCAGGCAAGTGAATGGGCCCTTGCAGACACCAGGTCAACCACAGGAAAGCAAATGGGGCCTTGCAGGCAACAGGTCAACCCCAGGCAAGTGAATAGGGCCTTGCAGCCACCAGGTCAACCCCAGGCAAGCAAATGGGGCCTTCCAGCCACCAGGTCAACCCCAGGAAAGCAAATGGGGCCTTGCAGCCTCCAGGTCCACCCCAGGCAAGCCTACGGGGCCTTGCAGCCACCAGGTCAACCCCAGGCAAGCGAATGGGGCCTTGCAGCCACCAGGTCAACCCCAGGCAAGCGAATGCGGCGTTGCAGTCACCAGGTCAACTCCAGACAAGCGAATGGGGCCTTGCAGTCACCAGATCAACTCCAGACAAGCGAATGGGGATTGCAGTCACCAGGTCAACCCCAGACAAGCCTACGGGGTCTTGCAGCCACCAGGTCAACCCAATGCAAACGAATGGAACCTTGCACACACCAGGTCAACTCCAATCAAGCGAATGGGGCCTTGCAGACAGCAGGTGAACTCAAGAGAAGCGAATGGGGCCTTGCAGCCAACAGGTCAACCCCAGGTAGAACGAATGGGGCCCTCCAGCAACCAGGTCAACTGCCTGCAAGCCTATGGGGCCCTTCATCCACCAGGTCAACCCCAGGCAAGTGAATGGGGCCTTGCAGCCACCAGGTCAACCCCAGGTAAGCGAATGGGGCCTTGCAGCCACCAGGTCAACCCCAGGCAAGCGAACGGGGCCTTGCAGCCACCAGGTCAACCCCAGGCAAGCGAACGGGGCCTTGCAGCCACCAGGTCAACCCCAGGCAAGCGAACGGGGCCTTGCAATCACCAGGTCAACCCCAGGCAAGCGAACGGGGCCTTGGAGCCACCAGCTCAACCCCATACAAGTGAATGGGGCCTTGCAGCCACCAGCTCAATCCCAGGCAAGTGAATGGGCCCTTGCAGACACCAGGTCAACCACAGGAAAGCAAATGGGGCCTTGCAGGCAACAGGTCAACCCCAGGCAAGTGAATAGGGCCTTGCAGCCACCAGGTCAACCCCAGGCAAGCAAATGGGGCCTTCCAGCCACCAGGTCAACCCCAGGAAAGCAAATGGGGCCTTGCAGCCTCCAGGTCAACCCCAGGCAAGCCTACGGGGCCTTGCAGCCACCAGGTCAACCCCAGGCAAGCGAATGGGGCCTTGCAGCCACCAGGTCAACCCCAGGCAAGCGAATGCGGCGTTGCAGTCACCAGATCAACTCCAGACAAGCGAATGGGGATTGCAGTCACCAGGTCAACCCCAGACAAGCCTACGGGGTCTTGCAGCCACCAGGTCAACCCAATGCAAAAGAATGGAACCTTGCACACACCAGGTCAACTCCAATCAAGCGAATGGGGCCTTGCAGACAGCAGGTGAACTCAAGAGAAGCGAATGGGGCCTTGCAGCCAACAGGTCAACCCCAGGCAAGCGAATGGGGCCTTGCAGCCACCAGGTCAACCCCAGGCAAGCAAATGGGGCCTTGCAGCCACCAGGTCAACCCCAGCTAAGAGAATGGGGCCTGGCACCGGTTCTGGGGGCACTCCTTAAAAGCTTAAGCCCGGGTCACGGGGGTACTTGATAGAGGCTTAAGCCCCTGGTGGTTGTGCGAGTCCTCAGTCCACACTCACGGTGTTTGTTTGGGAGTGTAGCCCCGGCCTGCAGCAAGTTGGGGCAGCAGCCCAACCCCAGGCATGCCTAGAGGGAATTTTGGAGCCCAGCTCAAGCCCAGGGAAGCGAATGGGGCCTTGCAGCCACCAGGTCAACCCCAGGGAAGCGAATGGGGCCTTGCAGCCACCAGCTCAACTCCAGACAAGCCTCCGGGGCCTTGCAGCCACAAGGTCAACCCCCTGCAGGCCTTTGGGGCCCTGCAGCCACCAGGTCAACCCCACGAAAACGAATGGGGCCTTGCAGCCACCAGGTCAACGCAATACAAGCGAATGGAGCCTTGCAGACACCAGGTCAACGCAATGCAAGCTAATGGGGCCTTGCAGACAACATGTCAACCCAATGCAAGCGAAAGTGGCCTTGCAGCCACAGGGTCCACCCATTGCCAGTGAGTGGGGCCCTGCAGCCACCAGGTCAACCCCAGGAGAGCGAATGGGGCCTT
Source organism: Crocodylus siamensis (assembly GCF_052110815.1). Lineage (NCBI taxonomy): Eukaryota > Metazoa > Chordata > Crocodylia > Crocodylidae > Crocodylus > Crocodylus siamensis. The sequence goes on from NW_028324812.1 coordinate 25,745, forward strand.
GCAGCCACCAGGTCATCTCAATCCCACTGAATGGGGCCTTGCAGCCACCAAGTCAACCCCGCACAAGAGAATGGGGCTTGCATCTACCAGGTCAACCCCCTGCAGGCCTATCTAGCACTGCAGCCACCAGGTGAACCCCAAAAAAGCCTACTGGGCATTGCAGACACCGGGTCAACCCAATTCAAGTGAAGGGGGCCTTACAGCCACAGGGTCAACCCCGAGCAAGCGAATGGGGCTTTGCAGCCACCAGGTCAACCCCAGAGAAGCGAATGGGGCCTTGGAGCCACCAGGTCAATCCCAGACAATCGAATGGGGCCTTGCAGCCACCAGGTCAACCCCAGGCAAGCGAATGGGGCCTTGCAGCCACCAGGTCAACCCCAGGCAAGCGAACGGGGCCTTGCAGCCACCAGGTCAACCCCAGGCAAGCGAACGGGGCCTTGCAACCACCAGGTCAACCCCCAGGCAAGCGAACGGGGCCTTGCAGCCACCAGGTCAACCCCAGGCAAGTGAATGGGGCCTTGCAGCCACCAGGTCAACCCCAGGCAAGCGAATGGGGCCTTGCAGCCACCAGGTCAACCCCAGGCAAGCGAATGGGGCCTTGCAGCCACCAGGTCAACTGCAAGTAAGCGAATGGGGCCTAGCAGCCAGCAGGTCAACGCCAAACAAGTGAATGGGGCCTTGCAGCCACCAGGTCAACCCCAGACAAGCGAATGGGGCCTTGCAGAGTCCAGCTCAGCCCTGTGCAAGCGAATGGGGCCTTGCAGTCACCAGGTCAACCCAATGTAAGTCAACGGGCACTTGCAGTCAGCAAGTCAACCCCAGGTAAGTAAATGCGGCCTTGCAGCCACCAGATCAACCCCAGGCAAGAGAATGGGGCCTTGCGGACAGCAGGTCAACGCAATGCAAGCGAATGGGGCCTTGCAGACACCAGGTCAACGCAATGCAAGCGAATGGGGCCTTGCAGACAACATGTCAAACCAATGCAAGTGAATGTGGCCTTGAAGCCACAGGGTCCACCCATTGCAAGTGAGTGGGGCCCTGCAGCCACCAGGTCGACCCCAGGAAAGCGTACGGGGCCTTGCAGACACCAGGTCAACCAAGTGGAAGCGAATGGGGCCTTTCAGCCAGCAGGTCAACCCCAGGTAAGCGAATGGGGCCTTGGAGCCAGCAGGTCAACCCAATAAAAGTGAATAGGGCCTTGCAGCCACCAGCTCAACCCCATACAAGTGAATGGGGCCTTGCAGCCACCAGCTCAACCCCATACAGGTGAATGGGGCCTTGCAGCCACCAGGTCACCCCAGGAGAGCGAATGGGGCCTTGCAGCCACCAGGTCAACCCCAGGAAAGTGAATGGGGCCTTGCAGCCACCAGGTCAACCCCAGGTAAGCGAATGGGGCCTTGCAGCCACCAGGTCATCTCAATCCCACTGAATGGGGCCTTGCAGCCACCAAGTCAACCCCGGACAAGAGAATGGGGCTTGCATCTACCAGGTCAACCCCCTGCAGGCCTATCTAGCACTGCAGCCACCAGGTGAACCCCAAAAAAGCCTACTGGGCATTGCAGACACCGGGTCAACCCAATTCAAGTGAAGGGGGCCTTACAGCCACAGGGTCAACCCCGAGCAAGCGAATGGGGCTTTGCAGCCACCAGGTCAACCCCAGAGAAGCGAATGGGGCCTTGGAGCCACCAGGTCAATCCCAGACAATCGAATGGGGCCTTGCAGCCACCAGGTCAACCCCAGGCAAGCGAATGGGGCCTTGCAGCCACCAGGTCAACCCCAGGCAAGCGAACGGGGCCTTGCAGCCACCAGGTCAACCCCAGGCAAGCGAACGGGGCCTTGCAACCACCAGCTCAACCCCATACAAGTGAATGGGGCCTTGCAGCCACCAGCTCAATCCCATACAAGTGAATGGGGCCTTGCAGCCACCAGCTCAACCCCATACAAGTGAATGGGGCCTTGCAGCCACCAGCTCAACCCCATACAAGTGAATGGGGCCTTGCAGCCACCAGCTCAATCCCATACAAGTGAATGGGGCCTTGCAGCCACCAGCTCAACCCCATACAAGTGAATGGGGCCTTGCAGCCACCAGCTCAAACCCATAGAAGTGAATGGGGCCTTGTAGCCACCAGCTCAACCCCATACAGGTGAATGGGGCCTTGCAGCCACCAGGTCACCCCAGGAGAGCGAATGGGGCCTTGCAGCCACCAGGTCAACCCCAGGAAAGTGAATGGGGCCTTGCAGCCACCAGGTCAACCCCAGGTAAGCGAATGGGGCCTTGCAGCCACCAGGTCAACCCCAGGCAAGCGAATGGGGCCTTGCAGCCACCAGGTCAACACCAGACAAGCGAACGGGGACTTGCAGCCAGAAGGTCAACCCCCTGCAGGCCTTTGGGGCCCTGCAGCCACCATGTCAACCCCAGGAAAACGAATGGGGCCTTGCAGCCACCAGGTCAACCCCAGGCAAGTGAATGGGGCCCTGCAGCCACCAGGTCAACCCCAGGCAAGTGAATGGGGCCTTGCAGCCACCAGGTCAACCCCAGGTAAAGCGAATGGGGCCTTGCATCCGCCAGGTCGACCCCAGGAAAGCCTACGGGGCCTTGCAGACACCAGGTCAACCGAATGCAAGTGAATGTGGCCTTGCAGCCAGTAGGTCAACGCTAAACAAGTGAATGGGGCCTTGCAGCCACCAGGTCAACCCCAGACAAGCGAATGGGGCCTTGCAGCCACCAGGTCAACCCCAGACAAGCGAATGGGGCCTTGCAGCCACCAGGTCAACCCCAGGCAAGCGAATGCGGCGTTGCAGTCACCAGGTCAACTCCAGACAAGCGAATGGGGCCTTCAAGTCACCAGATCAACTCCAGACAAGCGAATGGGGATTGCAATCACCAGGTCAACCCCAGACAAGCCTACGGGGTCTTGCAGCCACCAGGTCAACCCAATGCAAATGAATGGAACCTTGCACACACCAGGTCAACTCCAATCAAGCGAATGGGGCCTTGCAGACACCAGGTGAACTCCAGACAAGCGAATGGGGCCTTGCATCCAACAGGTCAACCCCAGGCAAGCGAATGGGGCCTTGCAGCCACCAGGTCAACCCCAGGCAAGCAAATGGGGCCTTGCAGCCACCGGGTCAACCCCAGGCAAGAGAATGGGGCCTGGCACCGGTTCTGGGGGCACACCTTGGAAGCTTAAGCCCGGGTCACGGGGGTACTTGATAGAGGCTTAAGCCCCTGGTGGTTGTGTGAGTCCTCAGTCCACACTCACGGTGTTTGTTTGGGAGTGTAGCCCCGGCCTGCAGCAAGTTGGGGCAGCAGCCCAACCCCAGGCATGCCTAGAGGGAATTTTGGAGCCCAGCTCAACCCCATGAAAACGAATGGGGCCTTGCACCCACCAGGTCAACGCAATGCAAGCGAATGGGGCCTTGCAGACACCAGGTCAACGCAATGCAAGCTAATGGGGCCTTGCAGACAACATGTCAACCCAATGCAAGCGAATGTGGCCTTGCAGCCACAGGGTCCACCCATTGCAAGTGAGTGGGGCCCTGAAGCCACCAGGTCAACCCCAGGAGAGCGAATGGGGCCTTGCAGCCACCAGGTCAACTCAATCCCACTGAATGGGGCCTTGCATCCACGAAGTCAACCCCGGACAAGAGAATGGGGCTTGCATCTACCAGGTCAACCCCCTGCAGGCCTATCTAGCACTGCAGCCACCAGGTGAACCCCAAAAAAGCCTACTGGGCATTGCAGACACCGGGTCAACCCAATTCAAGTGAAGGGGGCCTTACAGCCACAGGGTCAACCCCGAGCAAGCGAATGGGGCCTTGCAGCCACCAGGTCAACCCCAGAGAAGCGAATGGGGCCTTGGAGCCACCAGGTCAACCCCAGGTAGAGCGAATGGGGCCCTCCAGCCACCAGGTCAACTGCCTGCAAGCCTATGGGGCCCTTCATCCACCAGGTCAACCCCAGGCAAGTGAATGGGGCCTTGAAGCCACCAGGTCAACCCCAGGTAAGCGAATGCGGCCTTGCAGCCACCAGGTCAACCCCAGGCAAGCGAATGGGGCCTTGCAGCCACCAGGTCAACCCCAGGCAAGCGAACGGGGCCTTGCAGCCACCAGGTCAACCCCAGGCAAGCGAACGGGGCCTTGCAACCACCAGGTCAACCCCCAGGCAAGCGAACGGGGCCTTGCAGCCACCAGGTCAACCCCAGGCAAGCGAACGGGGCCTTGCAGCCACCAGGTCAACCCCAGGCAAATGAATGGGGCCTTGCAGCCACCAGGTCAACCCCAGGCAAGCGAATGGGGCCTTGCAGCCACAAGATCAACTCCAGACAAGCCTCCGGGGACTTGCAGCCACAAAGTCAACCCCCGGCAGGCCTTTGGGGCCCTGCAGCCACCATGTCAACCCCAGGAAAACGAATGGGGCGTTGCAGCCACCAGGTCAACCCCAGGCAAGCGAATGGGGCCTTGCAGCCACCAGGTCAATTCCAGGCAAGCGAATGGGGCCTTGCAGTCACCAGGTCTACCCCAGACAAGCGAATGGGGCCTTGGAGCCACCAGCTCAACCCCGTAGAAGTGAATGGGGCCTTGCAGCCACCAGCTCAATCCCAGGCAAGTGAATGGGCCCTTGCAGACACCAGGTCAACCCCAGGAAAGCAAATGGGGCCATGCAGCCACCAGGTCAACCCCAGGCAAGTGAATAGGGCCTTGCAGCCACCAGGTCAACCCCAGGCAAGCAAATGGGGCCTTCCAGGACCAGGTCAACCCCATGAAAGCAAATGGGG
>NW_028324813.1:0-30397 GCF_052110815.1 Crocodylus siamensis
TGGGGTCCACCAGAACCTCCTGCTTGACTCCTCTTGCACGGCTAAGCCGTCAGCAGAGAGTTCGGGGGCTCCTGCAGGGAGCGCATCTTCCCCCTCAGGGACTTCCCCGGACTCCTCCCTGAGAGTCTCACCTCCCTCTGCCACTGACGGAACAGACACCTCCCTGGGACTGTCACTTAGCCCACCCTTGGGGTTGCTAGTTCCCTCAGGAACTGGTGTGTGATCACCCTCCACTGGGGACTCTCCCAGGGCAGCCAATGGTGTGGCTGTCTCTTGGGGAGTTTCTAACCCTTCCCGTCTAGCCTTTTTGCTCTGCAGACGTGTCACCGCGTTAATGTGGTAGGGCTCTAGCTCTAGGGCCTGGTCCACCTCCCGGTGCAGGAGTTCTCGATTAAGTATATCCCGTCCCACCAGGACGGGAGCCGGAGCCCCTTCCAGCACACCCATTTCTACATGCATCGTGCAGCCTCTCCACTCGAGGGGTGACTGGGTTACCGTATCTCGAATGGTGGAGACCCCACCCCTTGAATGGTAAGGGTCCTCCCAGGGATTATATCTGCAGGTGCAACTGGGTTGGCATCGATTAACGTCACGCTGGGCCCCGTGTCCAGTTCCCCAATAAGGGTTCTCCCATTGACCGTTATCTTGGTCTGGTGGGCGGCCATCACCTCCTCTGGGTTTGTGATCCTGTAGCAACAGGCACGCCCCTCAGAGGGGCTCGGGCCTCCCCCCTCACTGCGTACAGCTGTTGCATGTCTGACGGGCTTGGGCTTGTTGCTTAACTTTGGGCAGCTGGGCTTGATGTGGCCCGGCTCCCCGCAGTTATAGCACCCCCTCTTTTCCCAATTGGGGTGTTTGGTCGAATCAGGGGCCTCCTTCCGCTCGGTCTGGGACGGCCCCTTTTCCCCTTTTGGACCTGGCCCTCCCCTCGCCCCTCTCTGGACCCCTTTCTGTCCCTTTTCAGAGTAGGGAGGCTTCTTGTCTGACCCCTCCCGGTTAAGCAACAGCTGATCCGCAATTTCAGCGGCCTCAGGGCCGGTGTTGGGGCCCCTGTCCTTGACTAGGGTTTTAATCTCCCTTGGACATCGGTAGTAAAATGGGTCCAGCACCATAAGATGGAGCAGCTTCTCTACAGTGTCAGCCTTGGCTCCCTCTACCCATTTAACGAGTGCATCCCACAACAGGGCCATAAAATTAGTCATGGACTTCTCGGGCTGTCGGACAAGATTCAGGATTTTTTTCCAAAAATAGTCCGGTCCTAACTTGAACCTTGAAGCCACGGCCTGCTTAAAGGTATCATAGTTTTCAGCTGCGTCTGTGGGCAGGCTGTTCAGGACCGCCGCCAGGTCACCATCTACCAGAGCGGCGATGTGCAGCATGTACTGCTCCTCGGGCACCTTCTAACCATCGGGCTTGCTTTTCAAAGATGCTGAGGAATACGTCGGGGTCATCTCCGGGTCAGTAGCGAGCGAAGGCTGAGGAGTTCGGTCTGGGGCGTTCCCCGGGCGCTCGCGGAGGGCTCTCACCTCCCCCGTTGGGCTGCTGACTAGGTGCCTCTCGCTGTGCTGTCTTCTCCACCAGCTCCATCTTTTTAAGCTCCAGCTGGGCCTCCATCTCCCTCTTTTTCAACTCTATCTCTATCTTTGCCTTCTCCAGCTGTGCCATCTCATGCTGGGTCTCCATCTCTATCCTTTTCAATTCCAGCTCATACCTGAGCTTGCTCTGTCGCTCCCGCTCTTCAGCGTCTAGCCGCATCTGGTACTTCCAGCGCTCCTCCGTAGGGGGGGATCCCTCGGAGGGCCGTGGACTTGGCGTGCGGGGATGTGATTCTGGGGAGGACTCAGGAGTTGGCGAGTGTGGAGGCTGCTCTATGGCAGAGTCATGGTCGCACAGGAGTTTAATCAGTTCCTCCTTCTTTAGCCCTTTCTTCACATGAAGGCCTCTCTCTTTCGCCAGCTCTTTCAGTTCACGCACGGTCTCTTGGGCGTATGCTCCGCCATGCTGGCTATCTACACTATCCAGTCGACCGGATGCCAAATTAGAAATTGTTTGCTCAAGAGATTTCAGTGACTCTATTACTCTTCCCCAATTATGCCTGTAAAACAGCAGGGTATTCAGATCCCACATCTACCGCCACGTGTGGAGGGCCAGTGGGGGGGCTCCTGCGTTGAGCCGCCCACCTCCCTGCGCCCGACCCCCTGCCAGGCTCCGAATGCCTCCCTGGGGCGCCTTATGCTTGGCCGACCCCTCTCCTGGAGCACACTCGCTAGCCTGGGGGTAATGTGCCGCCACCACCCCGAGAAGGGACTGTCTCGGCCCTGTGTCCTAGGGGAAACACAGGCCTAATAGTCCGACGGGTACTCAACCTGGTACAGGCACTTGGGGCACTTCCCCAAGTCAGGGGGCAAAAAGCAAAGTCTCCCTTAGTCTGCAGACCTAAGGGGTCTCTTGGGCATACTTTAGACCCACCCCTCAAGAAGTCTCCCACACCGGTCAAAAAGGAGAACTTTATTGATTACAGGGGGTAGGGGAAACTAGGGTACAGGGTTGAGCAATATCTTAGAAATCCTGGAGAGCAAACAGTGGGGCTGAGGTAGCCTTTTGATCACGCATCTGTGTTACTGCCAGCTCGATATCTAATGCGATTGAGTGGCTTACTCACAAGCATCTTCCAGACTTCCCCAGTTTCCCCTCTGGAGTCTGGGGGTTAGAGAGAGAGCTCGGTCCCGATGGCAAGGCTCCTCTGTCTCCCCTGCTTTGCTGCTGCTTCCCCTCATGGCCAAAGAGAGCAAGAGCCTCCTCCCCCACCCAACGTATATAGCCCCTGCGACCTCATTCACCTGGGCCAGTGGAGGTCAGCCCCAGCTGGCTGTCAGCCAACCCATTTGAAATACGTCACCTGTTACCGGGCAGATTCCAGCCCCCCAGGTAGAAACCCCCCACCCAGGTCATTGATGCCAGTCCCGTGGGCAGAGGGAGCAGGTCCCCCCCCCTCAGGACTGCAGCCAGCTCAGGTCACCTAAAGAGACCGGCTGAGGTGTGACTCCTCTGTGCTGGCCCCTCTAATCACAGAGTCACAGGGCAGAGATTTTGGGGAGAAACCAAAGAGGCTTTCTCCCACCGCCCTATCCACGGCGTGTCCTCTCGGCCATCTGCAGAGCTCTCCGTGGCCCTCCGGATGCCCAGGACTGCCCCCGCCACAGTCCGCCGGTCCACTAAGTACTGGTTGCCGGGGACCGGCCTCTGTCGCTGACCTGCTGGACCCGACACTGTGGCTCCTGCCCCTTTGTCTCCTGCTATTTGCAAGCCCTTAACCATATGAGTGGCCCTTCTCTGGACCCTCTCCAGGTTATCCACGTCCCTCTTGAAGTGTGGCGCCCAAAACTGGGCGCAGTACTCCAGCTGCGGCCTGACCAGCGCCCGAGAGAGGGGAAGTATCACCTCCCTGGTTCTGTTTGTCAGGCACCTGCTGATGCACGATCAAGTGCCGTTAGCGTTGCTGATGACTTCGTCACACTGACGACTCGCGCTCATCCTGGAGCCCACTACGACGCCGAGATCCTCTTCCGCTTCCGTGCTGCCGAGCAGGTCGTTTCCTGGCGGTAGGTGTGCTGAACATTTCTCCTCCCCAGGTGCAGCACTTTGCATTTCAACTTCTTAAATCGCATCCTGTTGTTTTCTGCCCATTTGTCCAACCTGCCCAGGTCTGCCTGCAGTTGTGCCCTGCCCTCCGGTGCGTGCACTTCTCCCCACAGCTGTGTGTCATCCGCCAGCTTGGGCACAGTGCACTTCACTCCCTCGCCCAAGTCACTGATGCAGACACTGAAGAGTATCGGTCCAAGGACCGAGCCCTGCGGGACCCCGCTGCCCGCGTCCTTCCAGGTCGACACCGACCCGGCCACCACCGCTCTCTGGGTGCGACCCTCGAGCCAGCTTGCCCCCCACCGGACTGTGTAATCGTCCAAGTCACAGCCTCTTAACTTGTTCACCAGTGTGGGGTGGGATCCCGTATCGACGGCCTTCCTGAAGTCTAACTAAATGACGTCAACCCCTACTCCTGCGTCCAGGTGTTTTGAACCTGGTCATAAAAAGAGACTAGATTAGTCAGGCATGAGCGCCCCCATGCACCAGCCCCACCCCGGGGGCCAACAAGGACCAGGGCCAAGCCCTGCGCGGAGGCCGGAGGGTCCCGCGCCCCGGGACGGGGGGGGGGGCTGGGGGCAGCTCTGCATGCACCGCCAGGGCCGGAGGGAAGCGGGCGGGGGCCGGACAGGCGGGGGCGGGGGGGGGCAGGGAGGGGGCCCTTGTTGCCAGGAGGGCGAGCGGCGTCCCGCACCCCCCCGCAGCCCGGGCCCGCCGCTGAGCCCCCTTCCCCCCGCGCTGACGCGGGGGGTGCGCGGTCGTGGGCAGGGCTCTGCCCCGCCCGCTGCTCCATGGGCCGGGGGGGTCAGGCCGCCCCCAGAGGCGCCGGGGGTGCCGCAGCCCGGGCCGGGGATGGGACCGGCCGGACCAGTGCTCCTGCTGGGCCCCCCCCGCGGGCCTGCTTCCGGGGTCTTGCCCCCCCCACTCGGGGCAGCCCGTGGAGGCAGGCCTGGCGGGGGGGTTAGCGCCCCCGCAGCGGGGCCGGCGCGGGGCTGGGCTCTTTGCAGGATCAGCCCCCCGCCCCGCCCCCAGGCCTCCCCCGGGGGCGGGGCGGCGCTGGGGGCGGGGCCGGAGCGGGCGGGGCGGGTGTCGGCGCCGCCGGGAGCTCCCTCCCCGCCCCGCCCCGCCCCGCCCGTGCCCGGGCCCACACCTGCCCCGCTCCGGCGGCGCCGGGGGGACGCGCGACGGGCTGCCCCCAGCGAGGGGCGGGGCCACCGAGCAGCACCCCCCCCCCCCGGCCCCCACTCCGCCCCCCCGGCCGGCCGGCGCAGGGAGGGGGGGGCAGAGCTCGCAGCCGCCCGCATCCGCCGTGCGGGACCGCCCCGCTCCCGCCTCTGCACGCGGCGTGCCCCCCGCCCGGGCGCCGCTTCCCCGCCGGGCCGCGTGGGGGGGGGAGTGGGCGAGCTGGATTCGTGCCCCTCCCGGCGCCCCCGGGGGCACACGCACGTGCCAGGCGCCTCCTGCCCCTGCGCTCGCGCTCCCCGGGCCGGCTGCCGCGACACTGACGTCACTGAGCACGGGGGGCGGGGCACCGCGCCCCCCCCCCCCCGAACCGAGGGGCGAGAGGCCTGGCCTGGGATCGGGTCCTCGGTCCCACCGCCGCTCTCCGGCCCGCACGCGGGGTGCGGCAGGAGGTGCGGGGGTTGGGGTCAGGGCCGGATCCGATCACGCCCTGCCCTGACCGCCGCTCCGCAGCCTCCCTGCCCGGGGAGTCGGTGCCGGGGCACGAACAGGCAGGAGGGTTATCTGGTGACCCTCCCCATTTAAAAATTGTTGTTATTTCTTTCTCATTCCAGCTTGCCTGTTGTCATTGAACCACATGATCGCAGCAGGGACTGCTCCCCCATCCCACGCCCCCTCCCTGCTCCCGCTGCCAGGGGCTGGAACAGCCGCCTGCACCTCTGACGGTAGGTCTGGGGGTGTTACGAGCCTGAGGTTTCAGCCCTCGCTGCTTTGTCTTGATTTCTCCCTCCTGCATGTACCTAACTCCTTTCTGAACTGAGCTACACCATAGACCTCCACAACATCCTGCCCCTGGCCATTGCATCTTGAGGCGATGAATTATACACTTCAATGAAATGCTGTCTGAAAAAGAATCCCTTTTCCTTGTTTTAAACTCATGTTATGACCCCTCGTTCTTGTACTGTGAGGTAGATAATAAATCCCTATTTACTTTTTCTCTTCACCATTTAGTATTTTAAAAACTCCTCTCATGTCCCCCTCAAGTGTCTCTTTTCTGAACTGAATAGGCCGAGCCTCTTCCATCTGTCCTCGTCTGCAAGTCCTGCCCCATCACAGCCATCCTTGCTGCCCCTTTCTGCGCCTTCTCCCCTTCGTCTCCGTCCTTTGTGAGGGGCAGGGGTAAAACTGCACGCAGAGTTCAAGGTGTGGGTGCACCGTGGACTGACAAAGAGGCATCAGAATATTTTCTGTCCTGTTTACAACCCCCTTTGTAATAATACCTAACATTTTGGTTTGCCTTTATTTTTGACGGCTGCCGAGCACTGAGCGGAAGTTTTTAGCAAACTGGCCACAGTGGCTCCTAGATCTCTTCCCTGTGTGGTGATAGCTAATGTAAAGCCCATCAGAGTACAGGTAGGGCTTGGGCTGTTTTTGCCACTGTGCTTTACATTCACTTTACATTGATCTGCATTGAAGTCCACCTGCCATGGCGCTGCTCATTCCCTCATTCAGCTGCTCCTGAGGACGTGGAAAGAGACCCAAGGCCAGAAGCAGCTGCGGCGCCACAGGCCCAGCCTCCGAGCGGGGCGGATGACTGCAGTGCGGAGGAGGCAGCAGAGAGCTAGCGGCGCCTTCTCGGGGCTAGAGAAGACCCAGGCCTGGGGATGCCCCGGTACGGGCTCTCGTCCTAGAGACTGTCTGAGCTCAGCCGTACCCCTGAGTCTGCTCCGCAGAGCTTTCCGCCGGTCCTTGCGGGCGCCTTAGTCTTCACTGCGTGGAATACTTTGGCCATAGGAAAATTGTCCACCTTGCTATCGCTGCCTTTTCCAGGTCGCTGCTGTACCGGTTAAACACCGCTGGTCCTAACCCAGATATCGGGGTGACCCTGCTCTTTACTTTCCATCCTGGAAAGGACCATTTCTGCTCGCTCGTTGCCTCTATCTTGAAGCCACTTTCTAATGCACGAGTGGGCGCAGCAGCGCTGTGTCTCACAGGCTCTGCCTCACGGCCCAGCCCTGCCAGCTCACCTTCCTCATCCCCTTCCTCTCCGATGTGCTTACCCCACCACTACTGCCCCCTTCCCAACACGTGTCTCAGCTCAGCTGCTGCTTGGGGTGAGGTGACCCCCAAAGTAGAGGCTGGGAGGGAGGTTCCCTCCGGGCAGTTTTCTTGCTCGGTGCCCTGAGCTGCACCTCCCTGAAATCAAGGCACCAGGAGGTTTCTGCCCTTCCTGGGCTCCAGGCCAGCACTTCCTTGACTGGTGCTGACCCACGGGCACAGGTCCCCCCCGCCCCACTGTCGTGGCTAGCAAAGTGACCAGAGCATGCAGGAGGAAAGCAGAGAAAGACTAGAGAAGTAACCCAGAAGCCAGGGCAGTCCTTGCACTGCGATGCTGGGCAGTGGCTGTCCCCTTCCCGTCTGTGCACACACGTCCTGACCACGTGGGCAGCCGGCTGTGATGTGTGGTGGGAGCTTCCTCCTGGGCATCGCTCCACGCCTTGTCCAGCTCCTTGTGCAGCTCCCGGCAGCACAGACGGGGCCTCACACACGGCCTGTAGTCGGGCTTGTGCCCGTCGCGGTCCTGCAAGCCCCCTCCATGGCCTTAGCGTGGAAGGGGACAGACCCCTGTGGCAGAGGCCAAGGCCCGCGTGGGCTCTCTCAGCTCAGCACGTTGTGTGACCCTTACAGAGACCAGAGGTATTCCTGGCACTCTGCACCCTCTCCCCAGGCCCCGGCTGGAAAGTGCGGGTGCAGGGGCAGTTCGTGCAGTGCTCTGTATGGGCTCATGAGGTAAGAGCAGCCATTGGGTGAGAATAAAAGTGAACCCTTTTATCACCAGTCATGGAGAGCTGCTGCCACCTGGAGCTGTGGCTTCCCGGATTGAAGTAGGGCTCATCCCTCAATTCCCACATTCACAGCACGACCCATTACTTTGGCCATCTTTTGGAGTCTGAGTAAGACCTTTCAATTTGGGCAGGCTTTTAGCGGGTGGGAAAAAGCTCTCAGTAATCCTCAGGGAACTTGTGTTGTTGTTGTTGTTGTAGTATTTTACCTGTTTCTATTGACTTTGTTACAGTAGCAGGAAATCAAATAAAGAAATCAGTGTAATGCCTTGTAAGGGGTGCCCTTTACATTTTCATATTCTAGTCCTCCATTTCCACACCACTGCAGCGAGGAGCAGCGACCCGGTGTGGTCTCTCCCTCTCTCTCTCCCCTTTGTGTCCACAAGCACCCTGCCGTCCTTCCCTCTCGCAGCCCCCTCAGTTCAGCCACACCACGCACCCTGCACACCCAGTGCACACCCAGTCACACACACACACACACACACACACACACACACACACACACACACACACTCACTTCCTGTCATCCAGAGCCCTCTATAGGGGCAGTGCACCCGGCACGCCAGGGCTCTGCACACGGCACGGGGGTGTGCACACAGCACTCCAGTCCAGGGTGTCTGGAGGGTGGGTCAGATAATGGTTATCTGTTGACCTACTTAACATCAACTAAATGGGCCAAGCCCCGATTTCCACCATTACACCCAGTAAGTGGAACCGAGCACCCTGCAGTCTTGGCCATCCTGTCCTGGGAGATCATTCCCTACTTCAGTGCCAGCAGGGACACCAGCCCCCCCCGGGCCAATCTCCCTCTGCTACACCATCACCTTCAGGTGCCCCCATGACACACGGGCAGGAGTCAGAGGGGACCAAAGTGGGGGATGGCTCCTTTGGAAGAGACGTTTAGAGGGGATAGGAAATAGTGGGGCAGTTTGAACCAGGCCCTGGAGCAGGTCGGTGCCAGGCAGCAGGGCCGTGGCGTGCAGGGAAGCTGATGCAAAGCTGTGTGTGTCAGCCCATCTCCACGGTTGCACCCCAGCCCTGCTCAGGGCAGGAACCTCGCTATCAACTGGAGAGGGTGAAATCTCACCTCTGCCCCTTCTCTCCCACAGGGACTCTGCAATCTAAGCTGGAAAGTGAGAAAGTTGAGTGTCTGAGCCCAAATACATGTCCTACCAGGAATGTGATTCCCAGAGACACCACACGGTGAAATCTCACCTCTCTCCCCATTTTTTCCCTGAAGGCCATGCTGTCTGAACTGAAGAGTGAGAAAGGTGAGTGCTGGGAACTGTGGGATGTGTTCAAGTGTTTCTGTGACCTTTTCCAACAAAAAAGATGATTGTAAATAGGTCACAGATCCGGCAGACACGTGCCCCATCCTGAGCTGAAGAGAAGCTCTGATGCTGTGTAACAGCACAGGGAGCCCCTCACTCCCCCGGGGACACGGCTGCACCTGCCAGGCCCAGGGGAAGTTGTGCTGAGCTCTTGTCCAGACAAAGAAAAAATGTCCTTTTTTCAGTCCAGTTATCTCAGTGAGGGCAGCTCAGGTCTGAGAGGGGACATGCAGGGGACAGAGCCAAGACCATTTGCTTGATTGTAGTAGGTCCAGTGAGCACCTGATAAGGTGACCCCAACCTCACAGCCCTGGCCAACCTGACCTGGGAGATTATCGCTTCCTGAATCCATAGCTGGCAACTGCTTTAACCCTAAATGCATGAGCAATGCCGCTAGCCCAGCACCAGCAGAGGCACCAGCCCACCTGGGCCAATCTCTGCTATAGCACAGCCTTCAGGTCCCCCTGCCAACATGGCAGGAGTCAGAGGGGACGAGGCAGGGGGATGGCTCCCTTGGAAGTGACTTTTAGAGCAGGTTCTGGAGGGGATAGGAAATACTGGGGCAGTTTGAACCTTGCCCTGGAGCAGGTCAGTGCCAGGCAGCAGGGACGTGGCGTGCAGGGAACTTAATGCAAACCTGGCTGTGCCCATCTCCTCACATGCACCATTACAGCCCAGCCCGGCTCATGGCAGGAACCTCGGTACAAACTGAACAGGGTGAAATCTCACCTCTCCCCTTCTCTCCTCCAGGGACTCTGCAAGCTCAGCTGGAAAATGAGAAAGGTGAGTGTCTGAGGCCAGTCATATGTGCTACCAGGAGGATGATTTCAGAGACACCACAGGGTGAATCTCACCTCTCCCCATCCCCTACCCCCGGCACTGTGCTCTCCATCCGCATTCATGAGTCTTCTCCCTCCCCTAGGCCTGCCTTTGCTGAGCTCCCTTAGGTCCTTCCTGCCTGGTGCTATCTAGGAAAGAGCAATCAGGACTGGGTTTCTTCCACCATCACCTCGTCCTCCCGACACCCACAGCCCAGGGCTCCATTGCCCCTTTCTGCTGCCCTGTCTGGGGTGCTGCGTGTGAGCTCCCTGGGGAGGGCCTGCCCCCAAGTGCTGTGTGTGGAGGGGGCAGCATGTGTGGGCAGAGGCCAGAGAGGAGGGAGGTTTATTAGTTGTGGCAGGATAAAATAAGTGCCAGCATCAGAGACTGGGCTGTCAGGATGGAGAGAGGAGGCTGGATCCTGCACGTCCTGAGTGCACAAAGGAGCAACAGCACCGGGGCACGGCTGGGAGGTGCAGCGCCAAGGGAGGGAGGAGCCTTGGACACCCCAAGCCTGTGGGGATGTGTGATGGTGCCATTTCTGGATAAGAGCTCTCTAGAGGTGCGAATATGTTCAGGGTCCTGCTCTGGACTGGGACCTCCGCAGTGCAGGGACGGGTGGTCTGATAGTCTAGAGTCTGCACGTACAGGGCCTGGCACAGGACGGCTCATTCTCAGGCTGCAGGTGCAGGGCCCAGGACAGGTGTGGTGTGCAGCCTTGAAGGGCTGCTGGCCCCTTGATAACAGTGATGATGGGAGTGTTAGCAAGAGACCCCTGTGGGGTATGGAGCTGGGACAAAGGGATGGGCCTGGAAGAGTTGTAGGTAGGAGGGTGCAGAGGGCGGGGAATGAAGGCAGAGGTAGGCAGGGAGCTGCAGGCATCAGGCTGACATGGGGCTGGGGTCTGTCATGGAGCCAGGAAGCCCCTGCCTGTGCCCAGGCCTCAGGGAGCCCCAGAGGGAAGGTCCCTTCAGCAGCACCGATCGTTCCCCGGGGGTCTGGCCCGGAGGAGGGGGCCGTGGTCCTTTCCGGGCAGGGAAATGCTGGTATCCCCCTGAGGGATGCCGGGGGAGTCGTGTCACTGTTAGAAATGGAGTATTGTTATAATATTGTTAGAAATGGAGTGTTGTTAGAAATGCACAGTTTGCATCTCGTACCTGATAAGTAAAAAAACACTGCCAAGGACTTTTTTCTTGGCCAGCCTTGCCACAGTTCTTCTTATACTAAATCACACTATCCCCCAGCCTCCCCCTAGCTTTTCTCATGCAGATTACAGAAGCTGGAATTCAACTGACTGTGTCCTTGAAAGGGGGTGGGATTTAAACTCTGGGTGACCTAAAGAACTTTCTGAGCATGCACAATTAGCTGATGCATATTTACTTCTCCGCCCTGCATACTTAAGTAGTTAATTATAATGTACATGCGATGGATGTAGTGATGTAACCACACATATGTTTGTATGAAACGGAAATGAGCTGTAAGAGTTCCTGTTTCTGCACACGTGCCCAGGAGGAAGAAGATAAATACAGGCTGCAAAAATTCCTCAGGGGTTCAGAGTAATCTGAGTCTTTGACTCTGCTCTGACCCTATTTGCAAATACACCTTTTGTGCTGCTAATAAGTGTGTGTCTGAGATTCTTTGCGAGCCTCCAAAGAAACGAACCGCTTTTTGCATCAAATTTGGCGCCCAACGTGGGCATCTTTGGACTACCCCGGAATTCAGTGACAAAACCGTCTCTGCCACCACGGGGAGTGCGCACCGAGCCGGCTTTTTGGGCTCACCCAGGGGTTTGAGATGTGAGTCGGGATATTCGGGAAGTTAAAGGCTCCTGTGTAAATTTTTGGTTTCTGAGGACGCCAGACACACACTCCGGAATTCTGATCGAGATCTGGCCTGCCCTGCCCCTCCTGCAGCTGGCTCAGCCCAGGTGTCAGGGAGCCGCTCTGTCCCCGTCTCCCTGCGGAGGGTCTCTGCAGCTCCAGGTTGACTGCTCCTTCCTCGGGAGGCTGCAGATCTGCTCGGCTCAAGGTCCCGGCACCTGTGGATGGGTAAGAGAGTGCACAGGTTAGCCCTGGGGTGGTGGCAGGGGGAAAGCCCTGCTCGTCTCCTGGCCTGGCCTGGGATGAAGGGAGCTGGAGGCTGCAGTGTGTGGAAGAGGGGGAAGACGGGAGACTCATTGTCCCACAGGCAAGAGGCTGGAGATGAGCCTCTAGAACCGTCCCAGTGCCCGTGGTGATCACGGCATCGCGGCATCGCTCCCTGGGAAAGGATCTGGAGGGATCCTGGTGTTGGGTCACCTGGACATGTTGGGGCGGGGTGGGCGCGAAATGGGGGGTCAGTCTACTCCATGACATGTGACATGCTTCCAGGGCACCAGGAGAACAAGAGCCACCGACCCGCTGGAGCACGGACCCATCAAACTGTTCTGGCAGAGAGATTTCTACCTGGGACTGGTTAGTGAGGTGGAGCTACTTGTGGCACGGCAGTCTCTACAAAATGCCCTTTGTTGCCAACCCGAGATAGGTGAGTGCAGAGCACCTGCACACCTTGGCTCCCACTGCCTTGGGGGTTCCTCTTTGCTGGGAAAAGGATAGGGGGAGCCATCCCCAACAGAAAGCCCCTGGTGCAAGCCAAGGAGGAAAGGTGTGTGCCAGGGTACACCTTGCAGCAGCTGTCACTTGAAGCAGAAAAGACTGCTAAAAAGCAGCCTCTGAAGCTGCAAAGAGGGGAATCGGTGAAGGAGCTGCAGCAGGGCCAGGGCCAGGGCCGAGCCAGCCACAGTGTGAAAAGTGATCCCATGACATGAACTAACTTAAAGGGGTTAAGCCCTTCCTGTTTTTGTCTTTGTGTTTTCCAGGATGTGGACCAGCAGTGAATCATCAAGAAATTCACTTGGTACACAGAAGTTTTGAGCTTCACACAGTAATTGTGTCACTTGCTCGGCTGTGTTTGTGCACCGCTATTGCTCTATGTGTTTGTGCTGGGAGGTATGATAGACAATGAAATGTAAGCTCTACTTCTGCATCGGTTCTGGAATATCTGCAAAGTGGCTACAGAAAATGGTACATCCCTGGAGTATGGTCTCCTGGGCCTCAAAAATATCAGTCATGCCAAAGTTTGAGAAGGGTGAGTAATGGAAGAGATTAAAAGATTATTTCACTGGTGAAAAGCTGTTCGGCTGGTAAGGAACTTCAGGATTAGGCAATTTGGCATGAGAACATTATTGAAGCAGTGGACAAACAGAGGAAGAGGGTGTTGTGTGCATGCTCTCACTCTGGGGAGTTGGGGGGACGGTCGTGCAATTTCTACGTGAACAGCGGGAAAGCCAGAAACAAACATCTCCCACCCCCAGCGCAGGACACGAGGCCGGCACCACCAAAGGTCTCTGCTGTAACGTCTAATGGAGTCGCTTCTCGAGTCGTATTACAGGGACAAAACTTGGAATAATTACTCTTAGAGTTCACTGGATATGAAATCAGCAAGGGGCCACGTCAAACACTGGGGGTCTTTGGCAAAAACAATCCTCTTGGTAACCGTTTCCACAGTTTGAATTTCAGGGCGTGGAGCAACACCTGTCTGCACATGTGACAGCATAAGCTCTTTGAGGTCAGCACCGGGGATGGCAGCACAGGGAGGTCTGCAGTTTCCAGGCTCCCTTTCACCCTGGGCACGGAGCATTTGGGAGAGGGGATCTGGGTGGAGGAGACAGCCACAACTCACCTGGCCGCAGGTCCTCCGACCTCCAGATTTCCCTACGGTCCTCATCATCACCGTCCCAGAGCTCCACCTCTCCTCGCTGGATGCGGCAGATTAAGTCAGGGGCGGGGCCTCGATATCCTGCTTGGGCAGTGGTTAAGCAGAGTTTATCCACTGGTACTAGACGCAGAATAAGCAACTGAAATTTGGGGAAAGGAGCCAATGAACCCAGGGATTATACTAAGGACTTGACGGACAAGGGAGGATGGACATCTAGGCGGAAAGGGAAGGCATAGCAGGGGGAAGAGGATGGTCCTTTTCATCCAGGCAGTGGACGGATGGTCACAGGAAGGCAAACACCAGTGCAATTGCAGGCAAATGAGTGGAAATGAGTTTGGACAGGACACGCTAGGCAAGAGAGGGAGGAGCTCGGGATAACTGCCCAAGGAACAGCTGTTAGTGCATTTTGAGGCACAACGAATGGCACACGATTTGATCACGGTGAGAAGGCAAAGGGAAATCATGTTATCAAGGGGGAAGACTCCAAGGAAGGCGGCTGCATCACATGAAGGAGGCACGTGCACAAGTATGAAATGTGAGAGGGCTGATCATGGACAGAGCAGTGGGGAGCAAAGGGATTTCAGCCACCGGCCAAACATTCATGAGGACGAGACCGTTAAAACCAGGGAGAAGACAACACCGCTTCAGAGCTCACATGGCTCCAGGGCAAAGCAAGAACCAGAGCTTTACCCAGGGAAACGAGGGCTCGGTAGTTCCTCAGCATCTGGTCCCGGTAAAGCCCCTTGTCTTCCTCTTCCAGCAGCTCCCACTGCTCCCGTGTGAAATACACTGCCACGTCCTCAAACACCTCCCGGAGCTGCAGGCACAAGCGTTACACCATCAGTGTCTGCTGCCCCAGCCCCCACGGCCCTGTCTGCACTCGCTCTGCACTACAGCGCTGTGCACGCTTAGCCAGGACAGGCAGGGGTACGCTACTCAGCCGGCACATGGTATGCAGGGACCCTGGTTTTCTCCGTTTAAAAACTGCAAATTCTCTCGTAACAGAAAAAACTGCTCCCTATCCGTAGACCCCCCAGGCCTGCTGGTGCCCCACACTCCCCCCAACCCTGCCCCGGCCCTGCTGGTGACATCTGGTGCAGGAAGAGACAAAGGCTTGTGCCAGGACACTTTCACCTCCCTGCACTGCCCAGTGCTGACCTCAGAGCAGCTGTCCTTACACCAGACACTTCAAAACGAACCTGAACACGGAGCTGTGCAGCCAGAAATCATCTGCAGGCTGGGCTGTGCTAAGCACGGTCCACACAAGGACTGTGGAGTCTTGTCCGATTAACGAGATTAGCTGTTGTGTCCCCTTTGTGTGGGGGGGTCTTTACTTGCATCCCCTCTCCCAGCACTGTCCCCCTTCCCACCGTGCTGTCCCCTGCACTTGGTATTCAAAAGCCTCTCTCTATTTAACAGTCTGGTCTGTGCGCAGCCTTCAATTCGAACTCATCAAATGAGTGTGGAATCGAAAAAACCTGTGCTGTGCCTCTGATTCAGTTAGTCTGTAAGCTGCAAATCACCCCGGCTTCTGCCTCGCCTCACCCCAACACAGAGAATCAGCAGCCAGGTGTGCTGCGCACTCCTGCCAAACTGATGTGCCGGGGGGACCCTGCTGGCATCGGCTGCAGAGCCCCTCTGTGCTCCCCAGTCCTAGCCAGGGGGAGAGGACTTGCTGGGCTCGGCTGTAGAGACCACTGCCCCGGGCTGCCTGGTGCGGGCTGGTGGACTCTGACCAGGCCTTCCCGTGCCAGCACCCCCGGTCACTCTTCAGGTCTCTGCTCCCCAAACTCTTGACAGCAC
The DNA here is from genome assembly GCF_052110815.1 of Crocodylus siamensis. NCBI lineage: Eukaryota > Metazoa > Chordata > Crocodylia > Crocodylidae > Crocodylus > Crocodylus siamensis. Next base: position 15,377 of record NW_028324813.1, read on the forward strand.
CCCTGGCTCCTCCTGGGCTCTGCCCCAGCTGCACTCCCACCCCCACCTCGAGCCGGTGCCCTGCTCACCTCCATGCTCTCCCCCTGCTTCCCCGGCCTGCCCTGCCCCTCCTGCAGCTGGCCCGGCCCAGGTGTCAGGGAGCCGCTCCGTCCCCGACTCCCTGCCAAGCGTCTCTGCAGCTCCAGGTGGACTGCTCCTGCCTCGGGAGGGTGCAGATCTGCTCGGCTCAAGGTCCTGGCACCTGTGGATGGGTAAGAGAGTGCACAGGTTAGCCCTGGGGTGGTGGCAGGGGGAAAGCCCTGCTCGTCTCCTGGCCTGGCCTGGGATGAAGGGAGCTGGAGGCTGCAGTGTGTGGAAGAGCGGGGAGGAGACTCGGTGTCCCACAGGCAAGAGGCTGGAGATGAGCCTCTAGAACTGCCCCAGCGCCCCGTGATCACGGCATTGTGGCATCGCTCCCTGGGAAAGGATCTGCAGGGATGCTGGTGCTGGGTCATGTGCACATGTTGGGGCAGAGTGGGCATGAAAAGGAGGATCAGTCTCCTCCATGACGCGTGAAATGCTTCCAGGGCACCGGGAGAACAAGAGCCACCGACCCGCTGGAGCACGGACCCATCAAACTGTTCTGGCAGAGAGATTTCTACGCTGGGGGACGGGCCTCCTGCCCCTGGAAAGGGGAGACCCACCGCTCCTCACCTCGCCGAGGGAAGGGTCTGGTCCAAGGCACCCACCTGGGGACCCTCCACATGCCGACAGGTCCCAGGTCTCCCCTGCCCCGGGGACCTGCAGCAGGATGGAGGCCTGGGCTAACTGCACTTGGACCAGCCAGAGGCCACTGGGGACTCTCATGTCCGCATCACTGGCACCAGCCTCTTATTGATTGATATTATTACAACACCGACCTGAGAACAGCAATTCGATCCCTGGTTGTGACCGTGGCAGCACGGCAAGAGCCAGTCACCTGAAGCATCTTTCTGAGAGGAGCGGCGCAGGCAGTGAGAAACAGCCTGGGCCTGGGACCACCCCCCGGGACCAGAGCCCTGCCCCACCCCAGCCACACAGCTACACACCTTGCGGCCCTGTCCCGGGCAGGGGCAGGCATTGGAGCCGCTCGCCCCAACCCCAGCACAGGCACTCAGGCTCCTAACTGCACGCCAGGACTTCATCCCGCACCTCACCTGCCCCTGGCTCCTTGCACTCGTTCAGGAGCCACCGGCTACTGTCCGCTCCGCTCGCTGTCCCCCCTTGCAGCACTTGTTTGGAGCCTGTGACCCCACTCCCATCTCTGTTTTCTACTTAGTTGTCCCCCAAATCAACTGGCCTAAAACCAGTAGCCAACACTAATAATGGCGGGTGCTATGGGGAGGTAACTGCTACTCTTTGGGTGTTGAGCCCAGGTTAACCTTGTACATCAAAAAGGCTGGTGAGGACCTGGCTCCGGGTTGGGCGGGGGCTCCTCTTTGGCATCAGGAGGCAGCTTGTCCTCGGGCCCTGGGGTTTCCCGATCTCCTGCCTCCTCCAGAGGCCTGTCCTCACCACGGGCCTTCGGCTGCTGCACCCAGGAGCCACCAGGCTCCGGCAGGGCCCCAGGGGGCTGCATCTTGTCTGAGGACACCTCCTCGACCTCCACACGCACCGTGAGCTGGGGACGAGATAAATGTGTCACTGGGGAGCTGGGATCTGGGGGGAAACTTCCCCCAGACATGCGGAGGTGTAGATGGCACCAAACAAACACTCTGACCTGGAGCGTCTCGTCCTCCGCTTGCCCCAGCTGAAACCCCTCGGCCAGGGCCACGGCCTGGGTGCAGGTCTCCATGCGGCACCTGCACACCCAGCTCTGCATCTCCGGGGGCAGGATGGCCAGGAACTGCTCCAGCACCACCAGCTCCAGCATCTGCTCCTTGCTGCGGCGCTGGGGCTCCAGCCAGCGCCGGCAGAGCTCCCGCAGGCGGCTGCAAATCTTCTGCAGGCCCTCGGCTTCCCGGTAGCGCAGGCCACGGAAGAGCCGGCGCCAGGGCTCTGTGGTGGGGAGCTCATCCTGCTGTGCCAGCGCTGGGGTCACGGAGGGCAGCTTGGCCTGACAAGGGGGCTGCATGGCCTGCACCGCATCCTGCCCCCACAGGTCTTGGCAGTGGACCGGCTCTGATCTGGACGACATGAGGGACTTCTGCACCCTCAGCCCCTGCCTGCAGACCTCCTGGGTCCTGCTCCACCAGCTCCCGCTGTGGAGGGAAGGCACATCGCTGCCACGGGCTCTAGCGCAGCAGCCACGTCTCCCCAGGAGGGATCTCACCGGCGGGGGGGCCTGGCCTCTCGCTCTTTCTACACTCGTGCACGGCGCCTGTGGGCAGTGTCCGGTCTCCAGGAGCACCTGTGGGAAAAGAGACAGCAGAAATCTGGCCATGGATCCGACACTCGGGACCGGCACTTTTCCCAGCTCCAGGTCTTCCTGGCCCTGATGATCCTGCCCACCCCAACTCCCAGCAGTCTTGGAGCCGTTCTCCCTTCCCCTCCAGCCCCAGTGCAGGATGCGGCACCCGGCTGGCTGGAGACGTGGCACAGCCGCAGCTCTCCACCCCTTCCCCAGCCCAACAGCTGCTCCCTCCTCCCCCAGCCCTGCAGTTAGGGTGACCCCTGCTCCCTGATTGGGTGGGACAGTGCCCAAATAGGAACCTCAAATCCCAGTCCTGGGCTGTATGACCCGGGACACTTGTCCCAAATTCAGTGTCTAGAGGGATCAGGAAACTCTGCTTTCCTTTTGCAGGCAGGCAGGTTCAAGTGTGCAAGGGGATGGTGGGAGCAGGATGCAAGGGGTACCAGAGCACTCGCACGCCCACACACAAGCACCCGGCCATGAATGCAGTGGGAAAGGCTGGAGAACAGCTCCCTGCACGTACAGGTCTGGGGGGGATGGAGTGGGGTGGATGGAGGCCCCAGGGAGAGGGGAGGAGTTGGGCAGCGGATGGAGCGCCAGGTAGATCCTGCGGGGCGGGTGGGGGGGGCATGCGCCAGCCCAGATCTCTGCGGGGGGTGGATTTGTGCACGTGCACACGTGTGGGGGGCGCCCCTCCCAGCCCGTGGGCAGTCTGGGTGCTGTGGGATCCCATAACCCAGGCTCCACAGGGCAGGAGGAGGGACAGGACAGGAGGAACCTGTCTCCCCACAGCATCATGTCCTGCCCCCGCCTCCCCTTCCCTGCACCACCGGGACCTGCCTGGGACTGGATGGGATGGGACAGTCCCGCGCCTGGGCACTGCAGGCTGCTGCGTTTGGAATCGAGGAGGCGAGTCGGGAGTGAAGCAGAGTCAAATTTACTGATAGCTCATGCATACAACAGTTAACAGAAAGGTTAATGCGACAAACAGATAGTACAGTAATAAAGAGCTAACAGTGAATGATAACAACACAGACTGAATGACAAAGAGTTCCCACGTAGGGTTGGCAACTTATCGGCAGTCTCTTAATGCCAGTGCACACCAAGTTATTCCACAAAATTCAGGCATCCCCGATCAATGCTGTCCGAGGGGTCACCTGAAAGGTCCCTTGGTCAGGATCTGGTCCTCACTCACACTGGGAGGCTGGGGTCCAGGCTTCGTACCGCGACGGTCCTTCTATTCCATCCTTCATACTGGTCACTTGATATGCACGCTCCTTTATAGCTTATCTTATGCTAATCTGTTGGCTTTAGAGCAACTCACCATTATAGCTATAACCCTATGGTTATGCACTATAGCTGTTACCCTAAGGGATCAAAAAGTGTTAGAAATTATGAGGAAAGGTTACCGCCCGAACTCAGGTTCACCCAATAAGCAAATTACACCACATTACTTTGAGATTTGAAATTAGCATTACTCTGCCCTTAGTTTCTTATTCCTGGATTCCTTGGAATGTGCTGATTATATTAGGTGGTCAGATCTTGTTACAGCTTGACCTTAAAAAAACAGTTAGATCAGCTAATCTTCTACCTCTGCTTAATTTCTGGGCTCAGAGGTCCCATGGTCAGTGCAAATAGTTAGATTCAACACTTCGGTTAAATTGTGACAGACAAAATACACTTGTGGGTTGCAAACTTGAAAGCTTTGTGTTAGCTAATCTTAACTGCTTATGCTATTGCCTGAATGTCTCGAAAAGCATATATGTTTTGCTCATGATAGTGACCCCTCTGGTTCCGCCCACCACAAATCACCCCTGCCCCCGCATACAGGGTGTGGCGGAACGCCGGGCTAGCGGTTCCGGCACCGCTTAGGGGAGCTGCGGGCTTTGCGGAGTTGTGCGAGCGCGCGGCTTGTGGGGCGGGATTGGAGGTAGCTTTATAGCCGCCCTCGAGGTTCGCTGAGTTGGCACAGGTAGACGACTTAGAGTAAGTTGTTAGTTTTCTTATTCTATAGGATGTCCGTTGGTTCACGAGGTTCCAGAGCCAGCCCTTGCTCTCCAACAGTGGAGCTAATTCAAAGCTAGGTGCGGCTGCCGGCTCCGTAGTCCCAGAACTGGTCAACGGCTCATTGAGATGAGTTGTTAGTAGTAGAAGTTATTACAGAGTAGATATAGGGTAAAACAAAAAGATTTTATTCACTCACCTGGCCTCACCCTCTTATGAATAAGAGGGGAGGCCGGTTGGAACGAAGCTGCAGTAAATACAGGTATAGCGAGCGTAGATATGCTGTCTAAGCTACGACGAGAGGCAGTCGAGGAGTGGAGTCTCCGATGTCTCTTCAGTTACAGTCTGCTGGATACAAAGGGGGTCTGTTGGTTCGCGGGGCTCCAGAGCCAGCCCTTGCTCTCCAACAGTGGAGCTGGTCCAAAGCCAGGTGCGGCTGCCGGCTCCGTAGTCCCAGAACTGGTCAACAGCTCATGAATGGGATATACAGTACAAAACTGTAACACGGTGAGTCGTTGTCAGTTGTCGGATTTTCGAGGCCTTTGCCTTCGCTGGGGTACGCCCAGACGGAGAGGCTGAGAACCGGTCTGTGGGGTGATCGGGCCCACAGAGTTTTCCGGTCGTCATCTCTGCTGTTTTCTGTTTCTTTGCCTCTTTATAGATGTTGGTTGGACTGCCTCTGTGACACTAACTATGATATAAGCTGAGCATACAGGGATAGGATAGTTTCTTTTACATAGTAATTGCTAGGCAGACTTTCTACATAAGTTTCATTTCTGCAAAAATAACACTTCTAGATAAGAAATATAATCTACAAAATGTGCATGTGTAGCTTAATGCCAACAGAGAAAAATATAAAGCGCTCATTTAGCTTACTAGTCAAGACTTCAAGGTTACATAAATGTGAGAGTGCCGCGGGCAGTTATACAGAACAAAAAAAAATAAAACAGTTACAGGGGTCATGAACTCCTCAACAATTTTGGCGACCCAGATGGGACCCCTTGTGTGCTGACCCGGCTGCTCGTCGTTCGGACCAACCTTCCCAGCCGGCATAGGTGGGTCTGTCACCATTCGGAGGGCTTGGTCCGGGTGTCAGGTAAGTGGGGCCTGCCGTGAGGGGTAGCTGTTTCCAGGAAATTATAGACCAGAGTGCTTAAGTCTCGGGAGGATGAAACAATCGGCTTCAAACGTCCCACCGGGATCTCCTTTAGGGAGGCTTCTCCAGGTTTGGGGAGAAGGGGATCTGCCGGTGCAGTCTGGCATGGGCAGGAAGCGCGCTTGTATTTTGTGTACACGGGAGTGGCCTGTCTTAACTCAACAAGGTGCTCCGGATAAACGGTGGCCGAAATTTGGCTCATTTGATCGGTCTCGTTTGGCATTCCTTCGAATGGAATTGGTAGCTCTAAAACCTCAACAGATGGATTATTGGTACCTGTGGGCTGAATTGGCCAAAAAAGCCCCAAAACCGGTTCTTTACTCTACCACTCCACCTCCTTATGATCCTCCGATTTCAGCCTCCGAGGAGTCTGAAGACGGACCTGAGCCTCTCTACCCTGCTCCGCCTGTCCTCGGCCAACCCCTGCCCCCCGACGAGAGCGCTGCAGCTCCCGTGGCGTCAGCGCCGGCGCCGAGCTCCGGGCTCCCTGCCTCCAGAGGCTTTTCTTTGGTCTGGACCTGGAGCCAGGGTCCTGTGGGGGAGGCATTTCCACCCCCAGCCAGGGGAAGGAGCACCTGAATGCGGTGGTTCAGGCTCCTTTGTGAACCTACCCAGTCCCGTTTGTGGATGGCGGGGGCACCTTCCAGGTTTGCCCTATTCTAATTCATGTGCCTTTCACCCGAGGGGACCTCCTCATTTTGCAACAACAAACCCCCTCTTTTCAGGAAAACCTGATGAAGTAGGAAGGACTATTCGGTGCATAGTCCATACTTATGACCCTACTTAGTCAAAGATGCAGAAACTCATGAATACCCTGCTAACCCCAGACGAGTGGGCTAAAGTTTTAAACTGTGCCAGGGCTGTTGCCTCAGCAGCAAAGAGAGATCCTTGGCCTTCTAATGAACGTAATTAGGATTACAACACCCCCGGGGGAAGGGCATCCCTAAGGGAAGCCCGGAATGATTTACTAGCAGGCTTTGATGAAGCGAGTAAAAAGCCCGTGAATTGGGAAAATCCCATGCATGCAAACAGGAACCTGAAAAGCATCCAAATGCCTTCTTTACCCGTTTGTGTGAAGCAGCCAAGACATACGTTCGTCTTAATATAGATAAACCAAAGCATGTGCCTTCACCGGTATCAGCCTTTGTAAACCAGAGTGCTCCCGATATCAAGGAGCATTTCTGCAAGTATACTCCAGGATAGAAAGGAAAAAGTATGTTAGAGATAAGAAACATAGCAAGCTATGTGTTTGATGGGAGAAAAGAGAGGAAAAAGAAAGAAGAAGAAAAAAGAAGATTTTAAGCTAGTAGCTGCAATGGTTGAGGGAACTGTGCACAGCATGTCAGGAAAAGAACAGAACAGGGGAAGGGGCCAGGGAGGGTTTCAACGGAGCGGATTAGGTCAGAGAAACCAGGGCGAGGGGTGGTCCACAGTTCAGAGCCGGCGAAGTATGTTACTACTGGAAACAACCTGAACACTTCAAACGAGGGTGTCCCCCCCAAAAAAAGATAAACATCGAAACCATCTCAGAACGGGGGCCCCCTCCGGACCAGTGACGCCAGGAGCCGGTGTCAAAAACTACTCGCAGGAAAGGAGGACTCAGTGCCCCGACTGACCACCCTCACCCCGTCTGCCCTGCGGTAACTATAAATTACAATAAGAGTGACCCTATTGCCTCAATTCAAGTAGAAAAGCAACGATATGATTGTTTAATTGACACCGGCGCTACTATGTCTATGTTATCTACAACTCCTGAGCGTGCAGGTCTACTTGAGGAAGGAACGGAGAATGTGACGGGAGTGGGGGGGAACTGTTCAAAACCAGCAGGAGTGCCCCTGCTCGAGTCCCAGTGGGACCCTTGTCGTGTGAGCACTCCTTTTTGTTGCCCGCCCGGGCTCCTGTGAATTTATTAAGACGGGACTTACTGTGTAAGCTGAGGGCCGCTCTACGCTGCAGTCCGGAGGGAATAACTTTAGAATTACCGACTGACAAACTGCCTTGTTTCGCCGGGGCGGTGGCCTCGGGGGGGGAAAGGGAAATTTCCCGGTGGAGCTACAACGATTGCCAGCCGCACTGTGGGGCTGGGAGGCCACCGATGCAGGACTCCTGAAGTCTGCCACTCCGGCTGTTATTCAAACCGAGGGGGAAGTCCCGCCTCGCGTGCCTCAGTACCCGCTAAATAAAGAAGCAAAAAAAGATTTGCAGCCCCTTATAAATAAATACATCAGGAAAGGGATTTTAGTGGAGTGTCAGTCTCCTTGCAATACCCCCGTATTACCAGTCAGGAAACCGAAATTAGGAAAAGATGGCAAGCCTGTTTATTGTTCTGTGCAAGACTTACGTGCTATAAATAATTATGTAATTCCCAAAGCTGCCGTAGTTCCTAACCCTGCCACTACTGTTACCTCCACCCCGTGGTGGGCCGCTCGATTCACAGTATTTAATTTGTGTGCTGCCTTCTTTTCAATCCCAGTTGCAGCCCAGTCTCAATACCTTTTTGCCTTCACTTAGAAAAAAAAACAACATTTAACCTGGACACGACTTCCCCAAGAATACACTAAAAGTCCTACTATCTTCAGCCAAATCCTAACAAAAAACTTACAAAGTATCACACTTACCTCGGATACAGTGCTTGCACAGTATGTAGATGACCTACTACTAGCGTCACGGACTCAGGTAAGCTGCCGAACGAACACTTTAAAACTATTAGAAGGATTAGCTAAAAGAAAACATAAAGTACCCCCCAAAAATTACAATATTGCCCAAAAAAGGTTACATACCTGGGACGTGATCTCAGAGGGACTGCGGGAATTGTCTAATAAAAAAGTAAAAGCTATAAAAGACTTGCCAAAGCCCACCACTAAGAGGCATATATGAACCTTTTTAAAAGCGGCTAAATTTTACCAGCCGTGAATCCCTGCTTACAAAGAGATAGTTAAGCCTCTGGTAGAAACCACTCGGAAGGGAGAACCTGAAATAGTTCAATAAACCCCCGAGTTAAACCATACTTTTCTCCAAGTTAAACACCAGCTATCACAAGCCCCTGCTCTAGGACTCCCCAGCTACGAGAAGCCGTTTGTGTTGTTTGTGCGCGAGAGACGGGGAGTAGCTTCAGGAGTCCTGACCCAGAAACTGGGACCTCAGCTACGCCCGATCGCTTATTACTCTGCCGCCTTAGATCCAGCGGCAAAAGGGGCAGTCAGCGGTCTGCGCCGTTGCAGCGGCACCACTGCTTGTTGAGCGATCGAAAGAGCTAGTCATGGGGTACCCCCTCGAAGTCAGGGTTCCTCATGAAGTTGAAGCCCTAATGACTAAAGAAAAGCCGCAAGCCTTCTCTCACCAGCGTCTAGCCCGGTATGAAGTAACTCTGCTAACTGCCGAAAACGTGCGCATCTCATGCTGTATTAGCCTCAACCCGGCCTCGCTTTTGCCTCATCCCAAGAATGAAAAGCCACATCACGACCGCTGCACCGTCGTTCCTATGATGGAAAAGCCCCGAGACGACCTCACTGATGTGCCCCTGAACAATCCTGACTTAGTCTTCTATGTGGATGGGTCCTCCTACATAGGAGCTGGAGTTCGTCAAAATGAGTATGCAGTTGTCACTGACCTCAACATCGTTGAAGCAAAGCCCTTATCTCCCCGGCTAAGTGCACAAGCAGCTGAACTGATTGCTTTAACTCGTGCATGTGAACTGGCAACCGGGATGACTTTAAACATATACACTGACGGTCGGTATGCGTTTGGAATTTGCCACTCCACCGGGCAATTGTGGAAACAGCGAGGCTTCATTACTTCTTCCGAAGCAGATTACAAACTCCACTCAGGTTTCTGAGCTCCTGGAAGCCATCCAAAAACCCAAACAAATAGCCGTAATACATGTCGCCGCACACACCGGGGGGAACCCGCCTAAGGCTAAAGGAAATGAGCACACGAATGCTGCTGCCAAGGCTGCTGCTCAGCAACCCCTAAATCTCAACGCCCTTGCTCCTGTATGAAAAACACCCAAAGCCTTAGAAGATGATCTCCACCCTAGAGTTCTAAAGGAACTGGCCGAGGTCATTGCAAGTCCCCTGGCACGGCTTTACGAGCATTCGTGGTGCTCTGGTGAGGTACCGGAGGACTGGAAGAGGGCCAACATGGTCCCCATCTTCAAAAAAGGCAGGAAGGAGGACCCGGGAAACTATAGGCCGGTTAGTCTCACCTCGATCCTAGGCAAGCTGTTCGAGAAAATCATGCTGGCACACATCCAGGAGGGCCCAGCAGGGGACTGCATGCTTAGGGGCAATCAGCACGGGTTCATCAGTGGCAGGTCCTGTCAGACCAACCTGGTGGCCTTTTACGATCAGATCACCAGATCGTTAGACGCAGGGGGAGCAGTGGACATCGTCTTCCTGGACTTCCGGAAGGCTTTTGACACTGTCTCTCACCCTGTTCTCATTAAGAAGCTGGGGGCTGTGGTGTCGACCCCCACACAGTCAGATGTGTCGCCAACTGGCTGGAGGGCCGCACCCAGAGGGTGGTAGTGGATGGGGCCTTCTCAACCTGGAAGGACGTGGGCAGGGGGGTCCCCCAGGGCTCGGTCCTCGGGCCCACACTGCTCAACATCTTCATCAGTGATTTGGACGAGGGGGTAAAAAGCACCTGTTCAAATTTTCTGATGACACTAAGATGTGGGGGGACGTGGGCACACTGGAAGGATGCAACAGGCTACAATCGGACCTAGAGAGGTTACAAGGGTGGGCGGACGAGAATAGGATGAGTTTCAACACAGACAAGTGCAAGGTGATGCACCTTGGGAGGAACAACCAGCACCATAGCTACAGGCTGGGCAACTCCCCTCTTGTCAGCACAGAGGCGGAAAGGGATCTGGGGGTCATCATTGGCTCCAAGATGAACATGGGCCGGCAGTGTGGGGATGCAGTCAGGAAGGCCAACCGCACATTGTCCTGCATCCACAGATGCATCTCGAGCAGGTCCGGGGAGGTGATCCTCCCCCTCTGTGCGGCACTGGTGAGGCCGCGGCTGGAGTACTGCGTCCAGTTCTGGGCGCCGCACTTCAGGAGGGATGTCGACAGCATGGAGAGGGTCCAGAGGAGGCCACTCGCATGGTCAGGGGGCAGCAGGGGAGGCCCTATGAGGACAGGCTGCGGGACCTGAACCTGTTCAGCCTCCACAAGAGAAGGCTGAGGGGGATCTAGTGGCCTGTTATAAACTAGTCAGGGGGGACCAGCAGGCATTGTGGGAGTCCCTGTTCCCCCGAGCACCGCCAGGAGTGACCAGGAATAGCGGTCACAAGCTGGCAGAGGGAAGGTTTAGGTTAGATATCAGGAGGTGTGACTTCACGGTCAGGGCGGCTAGGATCTGGAACCAACTCCCAAGAGAAGTGGTGCAGGCTTCTACCCTGGGGGGGTTTAAGAGGAGGTTAGATGAACATCTTGCCAGGGTCATTTGACCCCAGTAATCTTTCCTGACATGGCGGGGGGTCGGACTAGAAGATCTGGTCAGGTCCCTTCCAACCATAGAAACTATGAAACTATAAGCAAGTGTGGAAAGAAGAAAAAAACCCCTAAAAACGTCTCTATAAAGCTTATTCAAAAGATAAACTGTAATACACTAGCGATGACCGCCCCATCTTGCCTAAAACATTACAGCGGCCCCTGTGCCAAATAGTCCATGGGCAAGGTCATTATGGGGCAACTGCCATAGCTGAAACCATTCTCCGAGTTTGGTTTGCCCCTGGGATCCATGCAGCGGCTAAACAAGTGACCAGCGTCTGCTCCACTTGCCCAGCGTTCAACTCTGGCCCAGAGAGAAAAGCCCCAGCTGGGGGCCGACCTTAGGCATATCAACCATTTGAAAAACTGCAAATAAACTTCATCGAACTTCCCCAGTGCCAAAAATATAAATATGCCTTAGTAGTACAAGATCAGCTCACCCATTGGATGGAGGCGTTTCCTGCCACCCATCCCTCTCATCAGCAAGGCGCTCATGCACTTCTAAAGGACATTATTCCGCAGTTTGACATACCTCAAGTCATTGACTCAAATCAAAAAAGTCACTTCACCTCTCAGGTCTTACAAACAATTTACACACGGTTGGGAATCACTAAGCAGCTTCACACCCCTAATCACCCTCAGTCATCTGGAGGGGTAAAAAAGGCAAATCGAACTCTAAAAACCCTTCTAGGCAAAGTGTGTTCGAAAACTCAGCTTAAATGGCCCGAGGCATTGCCCCTTGCACTCTTTGCTATGCAAAATGCGCCTAAAGCTAATGTTAAGATATCTCCCTATAAGCATTTGTTTGGTCATCCACCCCCCATTACCCGTAGTTTCCTTCCTCCAAATACAGGATTGCTAGCGGGGGGGAAAAATTTAACCCATTATGTAATTTCTTTGCAGAAGCAGCTTACTTCTCTACAGCGCCGTGCTGCCGTTAAGCAACCTGTACCCTTCAACTGCGAGATACACCCCTTCAGTCCCGGTAACTGCGTGTGGGTCCATGTTCCGCAACGAAAAAGTTGCCTAAAGCCAATGTAGAAAGAACCATACCAAGTCCTACTAACCACCCACTCCACAATCAAAATCGCCGAAAGGAATTTGTAAATCCATCACACACACACGTAAAACCTGCAATGTTTACCCCAACGAAACCTCATCGTGTACCTCCCCTTCGGCTGCAAAGATCCAACAATCAATAAACAATATATGCCAAATATAGTAAAAAGTGATCCCGGCCTTTAAAGGCCAGGATCAAAAAAGAGAATTGTAGAAATTTTACTAACAGTAAAACTCCTATAGCAGACTCAGCCTCTAAGGACAGGCTGGTACAAAATCATAAATAATAGTGTAGCAGGTTCAGTGCTTCAAGGACAGGCTGATAAAACACAGGCCTCGTCGCCTTAAAGTATGAAGCAGAGATACAACCCCCCCCCATTAGTTAACACGCAGCCAAAAACCAGTTTTGAAACAATTAAGAGTTTTCCCACACTGACCCAACATCTTGTTTTCCTTCACAGTGGAAAATCCCCACCTGCGCGCGCATCTTGTCTGTAAACTATAAATCGCCTTTAACAATTATATTCGGAGCTTCTAAGTTCGCTCAAAATGCCCAGCATGCTGAATAAATTTTAAAACAAACAGCGACTCTATGTCTTTAAAAACAGCTCCACAAAAAGTCACGAACTCCTCAACAATCCTTTCTCTAGAGAGTGCACCACTATATGAAATGTGTGTATGGTATAGCCGGTGACAGTCTAGCTACTGACAAAGGGCTGCACACCCTGAGTTCATGCCTTCCCTCTGCCAATGCAAAGCTGGAAGTGGAGATGGCAGCTCACACTGGTTTTTGCTGCTTGTCCTGGAAGAACAAGGTAAAGCGACAGAGAGAGAGCATCAAGTCTGAGTGCGAGAAGCTGCGTCGCTTTGTGAGCGAGGAGGAGCAGCGGCTCCTGCAGAGCCTGGAGGAGGAGGAGAGGGAGACGCTGCGGCGCCTGGAGGCCAGCGTAGCCCAACTCTCCCGGCAAAGCGCCTCCCTGCGCAAGCTGATCTCGGGGATAGAGGAGAAGAGCCGGCAGACCCCTGCTGAGCTGCTGAAGGTGAGCGTGCGCTGCTGATCCGGCCCCCAATGCTGCTGCCCTCTGGCACAAAGCAGCCCTCGGCCTGGCCCCCAGACCTGGTGGAGACTGGGCCAAGACTCAGGTGAGACTTTCCATCAGTCTGGAGATCTACCAGTTTGTCCTGGGAGGAAATTCTGATTTGGGAGAAGTGCCAAGCTATTAGCCATGAAGGCTTCTTGCAGACATGAGCATAAAAAGACCTGTCCTGTAAGTCCAGTGTGTCCCCGCACTGAACCCAGCGCGTCCCCAGACGCGGCGTCACATTAGTTGGACCTGGCTTCCCAATGTCTGTGTAGACTGGGCGCTTCAGTGGGGCTTTTCTGGAGCTCATCTCTAATGATTGATTGAATCTGCTTTATATTAAAGCACCAAAAAGCCTTGCATGATCTATACAGATGCTAAGGAGCGAGGTCAAACTAACATGCTGCCTCTTCCAGTAAAGCACAGGGGTTTCGGGGTTTTTTTTATATCATTTCTGTCAGCAGCCAAAATGGACAGGAAAGCACATCTGGAGGTAGCCATGCAAATGTTCAGAGTAATGTAATGCCAAGACAGAGGTGACAGCAAAGAAATGGTTCATCGCCCCTTGGCTGCATCCAAGTGCAGCAGGCAGAGGCAGACTTAGGGATTTTCAGACAGTGAAAAAGTGGATGCCCGTCAAACAGACAAGTCATAAACTCACTGAACTTGGGTGCAGATGGTTTCACCCAGCAAGGAAATAATCACTCTTACCCTCATGTTTCCCTTTCTAGGATGTGAAAAGGACCTTGGACAGGTGCGGTATCTTCCCCTTCCCCCTCCCAGGAGATTCCTGCTTGGGCTGTGGCAGGAATATCCACGTGGAAGAGCTGGGCTGAGCGATGATGGGGGATATGTTCCTCTTAGGAGCAAGGATGTGGAGTTTCAGGAAGCAAAAGCTGTTTCTACAGAAGTGAAGACCCCGTGCAGCATCCCAGGGATGATGGAAATGCTAAGGAAATTCAGAGGTACACCGCAGCACATGGCAGGGTCACTGGCAGCAGCGAGAGCCGTGCTGGGCGCACTGGGGATGTAGCGCACACAGCACAGGGGGATGTGACTGCCGTGTTGGCAGACAGCCTCCGCAGTCCTGCAGCGGTCACCTCAGCCCATGTCTGAGGGTCTCTGGATCGGCAGGGGGAAAAGTCCCGTTGTAATTTCCATGCAGGGCACGGCTGGGTCACTCCAGTGGGGACAGGTGACACAGGAAACAGGGAAATGGTCAGACAGGTGGATCCCTGTTCCTGCCGCGGGAGGGAGGAGGTACTGTCAGGATCAGGGCTGGACAGCCAAGTGCCGGTGCGCTGAGATAATCCTCTTCCATGTGCCCCAGTCCCAGGGCTGCCACACCGTGTCCTGGTTAAATCTCTGGGTTCATCTCAACTCAAGGTGAAGGGCTGAAGGGAAATTTGGGTCTCTGCATGCCCCCCAGACACCCCCTCAGCAGCCACAGAGCCTCCTGCCAACCCCCAGCACAGCCGGAGGTAAGCGGGCTCGTGGTGGGAAGGGGTTAACTCCTCACTCCCTGGGAGGAGGCGGCTGTGTGGAGCTGCTCAAGCCCCCGCCCAGGCCCCTACTTGGCCCAGCCCCCCAGGGAGCCCCGTGACCAGAGCCACGTGAACAGGCTGTGCAAACAGGCGCTCGAGTTAGCGCGGAGTTTGCGCGGGAGGGCACGAGACCCTGCCTGCGACCCCCGCAGCCATAGCTAGCCCCAGCCGTAGCCAGCCTACCAGAGGCATGACGCGGATGGGCACGCGCCGCACCCCGAGGGTCCCCTCGGGCTCTGCGGCCCCCCATTGGGCACCTCAAAGACGGCCGCCCAGACGAAGCCCGCGGTCCGCACCCACACTTGGG
>NW_028324814.1:0-30108 GCF_052110815.1 Crocodylus siamensis
TCAATCCCAGGTAAGCCAATGGGTCCTATCAGACACAAGGGCAACCCAATACAAGCGAATGGGTCCTTGCAGGAACCAGGTCAACATCAGGCAAGCCTACGGGGCCTTGCAGACACTAGGGCAACCCAATGCAAGCGAATGGGGCCTAGCAGACAACAGGTAAAAACCAGACAAGTGAATGGGGCCTTGGAGGCAGCATGTCAACCCAATGCAAGCGAATGGGCCCTTGCAGCCTCCAGGTCTAACCCAATGTCTGGGAAGAGGGCCTTGCAATCAGCAAGTCAACCCCAAGTAAGCAAATTGGGCCTTGCAGCCACCAGGTCAACCCCAGGAGAGAGAATGGGGCCTTGCAGACACCAGGTCAACGCAGCACAAGTCAATGGGGCTTTGCAGCAACCACGTCAGTCCCAGAGAAGCCTACGGGGCCTTGAAAACAGCAGGTCAACGCAATGCAAGTGAATGGGGCCTTGCAGCCACCAGGACAACGCCAGGTAAGCCTACGGGGCCTTGCAGACACCAGGTAAACCCCAGGGAAGCTAAGGGGCCTGGCAGCAACAAAGACATCCCCAGGTAAGCAAATGGGGCTTGCTGCCACCAGGTCAACCCCAGGTGAGAGAATGGGGCCTTGCAGCCACCCGGTCAATCCCAGGTAAGCCAATGGGTCCTAGCAGACACAAGGGCAACCCAATGCAAGCGAATGGGGCCTTGCAGGAACCAGGTCAACCCCAGGCAAGCCTACGGGGCCTTGCAGACACCAGGGTAACCCAATGCAAGCGAATGGGGCCTTGGAGCCAAGAGGTAAAAACCAGGCAAGTGATGGGGCTTGGACGCACCAGGTCAACCCAATGCAAGGGAATGGGGCCTTGCAGACAAAAGCTTAAGCCAATGCAAGCGAATGGGGCCTTGCAGCCACCAGGTCAACCCAATGTCAGGGAACAGGGCCTTGCAGTCAGCAAGTCAACCCCAAGTAAACGAATTGGGCCTTGCAGTCACCAGGTCAACCCCTGGAAAGCGAATGGGGCCTTGCAGACACCAGGTCAACGCAATACAAGTGAATGGGGCTTTGCAGCAACCACGTCAATCCCAGAGAAGCCTACGGGGCCTTGCAAACAGCAGGTCAAGGCAATGCAAGAGAATGGGGCCTTGCAGCCACCAGGTCAACCCCCTGAAGGCCTATGTGGCACTGCAGCCACCAGGTGAACCCCAGCAAAGCCTAAGGGGCCTTCCAGACTCGAGGTCAACCCAATGCAAGCAATGGGGCCTTGCAGCCAGCAGGTCAACCCCAGGCAAGCGAATATGGCCTTGCAGCCACCAGGTCAGCCCCAGTCAAGCGAATGGGGCCTTCCAGCCAACAGGTCAAACCGAGGCAAGTCAATGGGGCCTTGCAGGCACCAGGCCAACCCCAGGCATGCCTACGGGGCCTTGACGCCACCAGGTCAACCCAATGCAAGCTAATGGGGCCTTGCAGCCACCACGTTAACCCCAGTGAAGCGAATGGGGCTTCCAGCCAACATATGAAACCGAGGCAAGTGAATGGGGCCTTGCAGCTACCAGGTCAACCCAATGCAAGCGAATGGGGCCTTGCAGCCACAAGGTCAAACCCCAGTCAAGCAAATGGGGCCTGGCAGCGACCAGGACAACCCCAGGCAAGCCTACGGGGCTTTCCAGACACCAGTTCAACCCAATGCAAGCTAATGGGGCCTTGGAGCAACCACGTCCACCCCAGGGAAGCGAATGCGGCGTTGCAGTCACCAAGTCAACTCCAGACAAGCGAATGGGGCCTTGCAGTCACCAGATCAACTCCAGACAAGCGAATGGGGATTGCAGTCACCAGGTCAACCCCAGACAAGCCTACGGGGTCTTGCAGCCACCAGGTCAACCCAATGCAAACGAATAGAACCTTGCACACACCAGGTCAACTCCAATCAAGCGAATGGGGCTTGCGGACAACAGGTGAACTCCAGACAAGCGAATGGGGCCTTGCAGCCAACAGGTCAACCCCAGGCAAGCGAGTGGGGCCTTGCAGCCACCAGGTCAACCCCAGGCAAGAGAATGGGGCCTGGCACCGGTTCTGGGGGCACTCCTTGGAAGCTTAAGCCCGGGTCGCGGGGGTACTTGATAGAGGCTTAAGCCCCTGGTGGTTGTGCGAGTCCTCAGTCCACACTCACGGTGTTTGTTTGGGAGTGCAGCCCCGGCCTGCAGCAAGTTGGGGCAGCAGCCCAACCCCAGGCATGCCTAGAGGGAATTTTGGAGCCCAGCTCAAGCCCAGGGAAGCGAATGGGGCCTTGCAGCCACCAGGTCAACCCCAGGGAAGCGAATGGGGCCTTGCAGCCACCAGCTCAACTCCAGACAATCCTCCGGGGCCTTGCAGCCACAAGGTCAACACCCTGCAGGCCTTTGGGGCCCTGCAGCCACCAGGTCAACCCCACGAAAACGAATGGGGCCTTGCAGCCACCAGGTCAACGCAATGCAAGCGAATGGGGCCTTGCAGACACCAGGTCAACGCAATGCAAGCTAATGGGGCCTTGCAGACAACATGTCAACCCAATTCAAGCGAATGTGGCCTTGCAGCCACAGGGTCCACCCATTGCAAGTGAGTGGGGCCCTTCAGCCACCAGGTCAACCCCAGGAGAGCGAATGGGGCCTTGCAGCCACCAGGTCAACTCAATCCCACTGAATGGGGCCTTGCAGCCACGAAGTCAACCCCGGACAAGAGAATGGGGCTTGCATCTACCAGGTCAACCCCCTGCAGGCCTATCTAGCACTGCAGCCACCAGGTGAACCCCAAGAAAGCCTACTGGGCATTGCAGACACCGGGTCAACCCAGTTCAAGTGAAGGGGGCCTTACAGCCACAGGGTCAACCCCGAGCAAGCGAATGGGGCCTTGCAGCCACCAGGTCAACCCCAGAGAAGCGAATGGGGCCTTGCAGCCACCAGGTCAACCCCAGACAAGAGAATGGGGCCTTCCAGCCACCAGGGCAACCCCAGGTAGAGCGAATGGGGCCCTCCAGCCACCAGGTCAACTGCCTGCAAGCCTATGGGGCCCTTCATCCACCAGGTCAACCCCAGGCAAGTGAATGGGGCCTTGCAGCCACCAGGTCAACCCCAGGCAAGCGAATGGGGCCTTGCAGCCACCAGGTCAACCCCAGGCAAGCGAATGGGGCCTTTCAGCCACCAGCTCAATTCCAGGCAAGTGAATGGGCCCTTGCAGACACTAGGTCAACCCCAGGAAAGCAAATGGGGCCTTGCAGCCACCAGGTCAACCCCAGGCAAGTGAATAGGGCCTTGCAGCCACCAGGTCAACCCCAGGCAAGCAAATGGGGCCTTCCATCCACCGGTTCAAACCCAGGAAAGCAAATGGGGCCTTGCAGCCACCAGGTCAACCCCAGGCAAGCCTCCGGGGTCTTGCAGCCACCAGGTCAACCCCAGGCCAGCGAATGGGGCCTTGCAGCCACCAGGTCAACCCCAGGCAAGCGAATGCGGCGTTGCAGTCAGCAGATCAACTCCAGACAAGCGAATGGGGATTGCAGTCACCAGGTCAACCCCAGACAAGCCTACGGGGTCTTGCAGCCACCAGGTCAACCCAATGCAAACGTATGGAATCTTGCACACACCAGGTCAACTCCAATCAAGTGAATGGGGCCTTGCAGACACCAGGTGAACTCCAGACAAGCGAATGGGGCCTTGCAGCCAACAGTTCAACCCCAGGCAAGCGAATGGGGCCTTGCAGCCACCAGGTCAACCCCAGGCAAGCAAATGGGGCCTTGCAGCCACCAGGTCAACCCCAGGCAAGAGAATGGGGCATGGCACCGGTTCTGGGGGCACTCCTTGGAAGCTTAAGCCCGGGTCACGGGGGTACTTGATAGAGGCTTAAGCCCCTGGTGGTTGTGCGAGTCCTCAGTCCACACTCACGGTGTTTGTTTGGGAGTGTAGCCTTGGCCTGCAGCAAGTTGGGGCAGCATCCCAACCCCAGGCACGCCTAGAGGGAATTTTGGAGCCCAGCTCAAGCACAGGGAAGCGAATGGGGCCTTGCAGCCACCAGGTCAACCCCAGGCAAGCGAATGGGGCCTTGCAGCCACCAGCTCAACTCCAGACAAGCCTCCGGGGCCTTGCAGCCACAAGGTCAACACCCTGCAGGCCTTTGGGGCCCTGCAGCCACCAGGTCAACCCCACGAAAACGAATGGGGCCTTGCAGCCACCAGGTCAACGCAATGCAAGCGAATGGGGCCTTGCAGAAACCAGGTCAACGCAATGCAAGCTAATGGGGCCTTGCAGACAACATGTCAACCCAATGCAAGCGAATGTGGCCTTGCAGCCACAGGGTCCACCCATTTCAAGTGAGTGGGGCCCTGCAGCCACCAGGTCAACCCCAGTAGAGCGAATGGGGCCTTGCAGCCACCAGGTCAACTTAATCCCACTGAATGGGGCCTTGCAGCCACGAAGTCAACCCCGGACAAGAGAATGGGGCTTGCATCTACCAGGTCAACCCCCTGCAGGCCTATCTAGCACTGCAGCCACCAGGTGAACCCCCAGAAAGCCTACTGGGCATTGCAGACACCGGGTCAACCCAATTCAAGTGAATGGGGCCTTGCAGCCACCAGGGCAACCCCAGGTAGAGCGAATGGGGCCCTCCAGCCACCAGGTCAACTGCCTGCAAGCCTATGGGGCCCTTCATCCACCAGGTCAACCCCAGGCAAGTGAATGGGGCCTTGAAGCCACCAGGTCAACCCCAGGTAAGCGAATGGGGCCTTGCAGCCACCAGGTCAACCCCAGGCAAGCGACTGGGGCCTTGCAGCCACCAGGTCAACCCCAGGCAAGCGAACGGGGCCTTGCAGCCACCAGGTCAACCCCAGGCAAGAGAACGGGGCCTTGCAACCACCAGGTCAACCCCCAGGCAAGCGAACGGGGCCTTGCAGCCACCAGGTCAACCCCAGGCAAGTGAATGGGGCCTTGCAGCCACCAGGTCAACCCCAGGCAAGCGAATGGGGCCTTGCAGCCACCAGGTCAACCCCAGGCAAGCGAATGGGGCCTTGCAGCCACCAGCTCAACTCCAGACAAGCCTCCGGGGACTTGCAGCCACAAAGTCAACCCCCTGCAGGCCTTTGGGGCCCTGCAGCCACCATGTCAACCCCAGGAAAACGAATGGGGCCTTGCAGCCACCAGGTCAACCCCAGGCAAGCGAATGAGGCCTTGCAGCCACCAGGTCAATTCCAGGCAAGCGAATGGGGCCTTGCAGCCACCAGGTCTACCCCAGACAAGCGAATGGGGCCTTGGAGCCACCAGCTCAACCCCGTAGAAGTGAATGGGGCCTTGCAGCCACCAGCTCAATCCCAGGCAAGTGAATGGGCCCTTGCAGACACCAGGTCAACCCCAGGAAAGCAAATGGGGCCATGCAGCCACCAGGTCAACCCAAGACAAGTGAATAGGGCCTTGCAGCCACCAGGTCAACCCCAGGCAAGCAAATGGGGCCTTGCAGCCACCAGGTCAACCCCAGGCAAGCGAACGGGGCCTTGCAGCCACCAGGTCAACCCCAGGCAAGCGAACGGGGCCTTGCAACCACCAGGTCAACCCCCAGGCAAGCGAACGGGGCCTTGCAGTCACCAGATCAACTCCAGACAAGCGAATGGGGATTGCAGTCACCAGGTCAACCCCAGACAAGCCTACGGGGTCTTGCAGCCACCAGGTCAACCCAATGCAAACGAATGGAACCTTGCACACACCAGGTCAACTCCAATCAAGCGAATGGGGCTTGCAGACACCAGGTGAACTCCAGACAAGCGAATGGGGCCTTCCAGCCAACAGGTCAACCCCAGGCAAGCGAATGGGGCCTTGCAGCCACCAGGTCAACCCCAGGCAAGAGAATGGGGCCTGGCACCGGTTCTGGGGGCACTCCCTAAAAGCTTAAGCCCGGGTCACGGGGGTACTTGATAGAGGCTTAAGCCCCTGGTGGTTGTGCGAGTCCTCAGTCCACACTCACGGTGTTTGTTTGGGAGTGTAGCCCCGGCCTGCAGCAAGTTGGGGCAGCAGCCCAACCCCAGGCATGCCTAGAGGGAATTTTGGAGCCCAGCTCAAGCCCAGGGAAGCGAATGGGGCCTTGCAGCCACCAGGTCAACCCCAGGGAAGCGAATGGGGCCTTGCAGCCACCAGCTCAACTCCAGACAAGCCTCCGGGGCCTTGCAGCCACCAGGTCAACCCCAGAGAAGCGAATGGGGCCTTGCAGCCACCAGGTCAACCCCAGACAAGAGAATGGGGCCTTCCAGCCACCAGGGCAACCCCAGGTAGAGCGAATGGGGCCCTCCAGCCACCAGGTCAACTGCCTGCAAGCCTATGGGGCCCTTCATCCACCAGGTCAACCCCAGGCAAGTGAATGGGGCCTTGCAGCCACCAGGACATCCCCAGGCAAGTGAATGTGGCCTTAGCAGCCACCAGGTCAACCCCAGGCAAGCGAATGGGGCCTTGCAGCCACCAGATCAACCCCAGGCAAGAGAATGGGGCCTTGCAGACAGCAGGTCAACGCAATGCAAGCGAATGGGGCCTTGCAGGCACCAGGTCAACGCAATGCAAGCGAATGGGGCCTTGCAGACAACATGTCAACCCAATTCAAGCGAATGTGGCCTTGCAGCCACAGGGTCCACCCATTGCAAGTGAGTGGGGCCCTGCAGCCACCAGGTCAACCCCAGGAGAGCAAATGGGGCCTTGCAGCCACCAGGTCAACTCAATCCCACTGAATGGGGCCTTGCAGCCACGAAGTCAACCCCGGACAAGAGAATGGGGCTTGCATCTACCAGGTCAACGCCCTGCAGGTCTATCTAGCACTGCAGCCACCAGGTGAACCCCAAGAAAGCCTACTGGGCATTGCAGACACCGGGTCAACCCAATTCATGTGAAGGGGGCCTTACAGCCACAGGGTCAACCCCGAGCAAGCGAATGGGGCCTTGCAGCCACCAGGTCAACCCCAGAGAAGCGAATGGGGCCTTCCAGCCACCAGGGCAACCCCAGGTAGAGCGAATGGGGCCCTCCACCCACCAGGTCAACTGCCTGCAAGCCTATGAGGCCCTTCATCCACCAGGTCAAGCCCAGGCAAGTGAATGGGGCCTTGCAGCCACCAGCTCAACGCAATGCAAGCGAATGGGGCCTTGCAGACAGCAGGTCAACGCAATGCAAGCTAATGGGGCCTTGCAGACAACATGTCAACCCAATTCAAGCGAATTTGGCCTTGCAGCGACAGGGTCCACCCATTGCAAGTGAGTGGGGCCCTGCAGCCACCAGGTCAACCCCAGGAGAGCGAATGGGGCCTTGCAGCCACCAGGTCAACTCAATCCCAATGAATGGGGCCTTGCAGCCACGAAGTGAACCCCGGACAAGAGAATGGGGCTTGCATCTACCAGGTCAACCCCCTGCAGGCCTATCTAGCACTGCAGCCACCAGGTGAACCCCAAGAAAGCCTACTGGGCATTGCAGACACCGGGTCAACCCAATTCAAGTGAAGGGGGCCTTACAGCCACAGGGTCAACCCCGAGCAAGCGAATGGGGCCTTGCAGCCACCAGGTCAATCCCAGACAATCGAATGGGGCCCTCCAGCCACCAGGTCAACTGCCTGCAAGCCTATGGGGCCCTTCATCCACCAGGTCAACCCCAGGCAAGTGAATGGGGCCTTGAAGCCACCAGGTCAACCCCAGGTAAGCGAATGGGGCCTTGCAGCCACCAGGTCAACCCCAGGCAAGCGAATGGGGCCTTGCAGCCACCAGGTCAACCCCAGGCAAGCGAACGGGGCCTTGCAGCCACCAGGTCAACCCCAGGCAAGAGAACGGGGCCTTGCAACCACCAGGTCAACCCCCAGGCAAGCGAACGGGGCCTTGCAGCCACCAGGTCAACCCCAGGCAAGTGAATGGGGCCTTGCAGCCACCAGGTCAACCCCAGGCAAGCGAATGGGGCCTTGCAGCCACCAGGTCAACCCCAGGCAAGCGAATGGGGCCTTGCAGGCACCAGGTCAACTCCAGACAAGCCTCCGGGGACTTGCAGCCACAAAGTCAACCCCCTGCAGGCTTTTGGGGCCCTGCAGCCACCATGTCAACCCCAGGAAAACGAATGGGGCCTTGCAGCCACCAGGTCAACCCCAGGCAAGCGAATGAGGCCTTGCAGCCACCAGGTCAATTCCAGGAAAGCGAATGGGGCCTTGCAGCCACCAGGTCTACCCCAGACAAGCGAATGGGGCCTTGGAGCCACCAGCTCAACCCCGTAGAAGTGAATGGGGCCTTGCAGCCACCAGCTCAATCCCAGGCAAGTGAATGGGCCCTTGCAGACACCAGGTCAACCCCAGGAAAGCAAATGGGGCCATGCAGCCACCAGGTCAACCCAAGACAAGTGAATAGGGCCTTGCAGCCACCAGGTCAACCCCAGGCAAGCAAATGGGGCCTTGCAGCCACCAGGTCAACCCCAGGCAAGCGAACGGGGCCTTGCAGCCACCAGGTCAACCCCAGGCAAGCGAACGGGGCCTTGAAACCACCAGGTCAACCCCCAGGCAAGCGAACGGGGCCTTGCAGTCACCAGATCAACTCCAGACAAGCGAATGGGGATTGCAGTCACCAGGTCAACCCCAGACAAGCCTACGGGGTCTTGCAGCCACCAGGTCAACCCAATGCAAACGAATGGAACCTTGCACACACCAGGTCAACTCCAATCAAGCGAATGGGGCTTGCAGACACCAGGTTAACTCCAGACAAGCGAATGGGGCCTTCCAGCCAACAGGTCAACCCCAGGCAAGCGAATGGGGCCTTGCAGCCACCAGGTCAACCCCAGGCAAGAGAATGGGGCCTGGCACCGGTTCTGGGGGCACTCCCTAAAAGCTTAAGCCCGGGTCACGGGGGTACTTGATAGAGGCTTAAGCCCCTGGTGGTTGTGCGAGTCCTCAGTCCACACTCACGGTGTTTGTTTGGGAGTGTAGCCCCGGCCTGCAGCAAGTTGGGGCAGCAGCCCAACCCCAGGCATGCCTAGAGGGAATTTTGGAGCCCAGCTCAAGCCCAGGGAAGCGAATGGGGCCTTGCAGCCACCAGGTCAACCCCAGGGAAGCGAATGGGGCCTTGCAACCACCAGGTCAACCCCCAGGCAAGCGAACGGGGCCTTGCAGTCACCAGATCAACTCCAGACAAGCGAATGGGGATTGCAGTCACCAGGTCAACCCCAGACAAGCCTACGGGGTCTTGCAGCCACCAGGTCAACCCAATGCAAACGAATGGAACCTTGCACACACCAGGTCAACTCCAATCAAGCGAATGGGGCTTGCAGACACCAGGTTAACTCCAGACAAGCGAATGGGGCCTTCCAGCCAACAGGTCAACCCCAGGCAAGCGAATGGGGCCTTGCAGCCACCAGGTCAACCCCAGGCAAGAGAATGGGGCCTGGCACCGGTTCTGGGGGCACTCCCTAAAAGCTTAAGCCCGGGTCACGGGGGTACTTGATAGAGGCTTAAGCCCCTGGTGGTTGTGCGAGTCCTCAGTCCACACTCACGGTGTTTGTTTGGGAGTGTAGCCCCGGCCTGCAGCAAGTTGGGGCAGCAGCCCAACCCCAGGCATGCCTAGAGGGAATTTTGGAGCCCAGCTCAAGCCCAGGGAAGCGAATGGGGCCTTGCAGCCACCAGGTCAACCCCAGGGAAGCGAATGGGGCCTTGCAGCCACCAGCTCAACTCCAGACAAGCCTCTGGGGCCTTGCAGCCACCAGGTCAACCCCAGAGAAGCGAATGGGGCCTTGCAGCCACCAGGTCAACCCCAGACAAGAGAATGGGGCCTTCCAGCCACCAGGGCAACCCCAGGTAGAGCGAATGGGGCCCTCCAGCCACCAGGTCAACTGCCTGCAAGCCTATGGGGCCCTTCATCCACCAGGTCAACCCCAGGCAAGTGAATGGGGCCTTGCAGCCACCAGGTCATCCCCAGGCAAGTGAATGTGGCCTTGCAGCCACCAGGTCAACCCCAGGCAAGCGAATGGGGCCTTGCAGCCACCAGATCAACCCCAGGCAAGAGAATGGGGTCTTGCAGACAGCAGGTCAACGCAATGCAAGCGAATGGGGCCTTGCAGACACCAGGTCAACGCAATGCAAGCTAATGGGGCCTTGCAGACAACATGTCAACCCAATGCAAGCGAATGTGGCCTTGCAGCCACAGGGTCCACCCATTGCAAGTGAGTGGGGCCCTGCAGCCACCAGGTCAACCCCAGGAGAGCAAATGGGGCCTTGCAGCCACCAGGTCAACTCAATCCCACTGAATGGGGCCTTGCAGCCACGAAGTCAACCCCGGACAAGAGAATGGGGCTTGCATCTACCTGGTCAACGCCCTGCAGGTCTATCTAGCACTGCAGCCACCAGGTGAACCCCAAGAAAGCCTACTGGGCATTGCAGACACCGGGTCAACCCAATTCAAGTGAAGGGGGCCTTACAGCCACAGGGTCAACCCCGAGCAAGCGAATGGGGCCTTGCAGCCACCAGGTCAACCCCAGAGAAGCGAATGGGGCCTTGCAGCCACCAGGTCAACCCCACGGAAGCGAATGGGGCCTTCCAGCCACCAGGGCAACCCCAGGTAGAGCGAATGGGGCCCTCCACCCACCAGGTCAACTGCCTGCAAGCCTATGAGGCCCTTCATCCACCAGGTCAAGCCCAGGCCAGTGAATGGGGCCTTGCAGCCACCAGCTCAACGCAATGCAAGCGAATGGGGCCTTGCAGGCACCAGGTCAACTCCAGACAAGCCTCCGGGGACTTGCAGCCACAAAGTCAACCCCCTGCAGGCCTTTGGGGCCCTGCAGCCACCATGTCAACCCCAGGAAAACGAATGGGGCCTTGCAGCCACCAGGTCAACCCCAGGCAAGCGAATGAGGCCTTGCAGCCACCAGGTCAATTCCAGGAAAGCGAATGGGGCCTTGCAGCCACCAGGTCTACCCCAGACAAGCGAATGGGGCCTTGGAGCCACCAGCTCAACCCCGTAGAAGTGAATGGGGCCTTGCAGCCACCAGCTCAATCCCAGGCAAGTGAATGGGCCCTTGCAGACACCAGGTCAACCCCAGGAAAGCAAATGGGGCCATGCAGCCACCAGGTCAACCCAAGACAAGTGAATAGGGCCTTGCAGCCACCAGGTCAACCCCAGGCAAGCAAATGGGGCCTTGCAGCCACCAGGTCAACCCCAGGCAAGCGAACGGGGCCTTGCAGCCACCAGGTCAACCCCAGGCAAGCGAACGGGGCCTTGCAACCACCAGGTCAACCCCCAGGCAAGCGAACGGGGCCTTGCAGTCACCAGATCAACTCCAGACAAGCGAATGGGGATTGCAGTCACCAGGTCAACCCCAGACAAGCCTACGGGGTCTTGCAGCCACCAGGTCAACCCAATGCAAACGAATGGAACCTTGCACACACCAGGTCAACTCCAATCAAGCGAATGGGGCTTGCAGACACCAGGTTAACTCCAGACAAGCGAATGGGGCCTTCCAGCCAACAGGTCAACCCCAGGCAAGCGAATGGGGCCTTGCAGCCACCAGGTCAACCCCAGGCAAGAGAATGGGGCCTGGCACCGGTTCTGGGGGCACTCCCTAAAAGCTTAAGCCCGGGTCACGGGGGTACTTGATAGAGGCTTAAGCCCCTGGTGGTTGTGCGAGTCCTCAGTCCACACTCACGGTGTTTGTTTGGGAGTGTAGCCCCGGCCTGCAGCAAGTTGGGGCAGCAGCCCAACCCCAGGCATGCCTAGAGGGAATTTTGGAGCCCAGCTCAAGCCCAGGGAAGCGAATGGGGCCTTGCAGCCACCAGGTCAACCCCAGGGAAGCGAATGGGGCCTTGCAACCACCAGGTCAACCCCCAGGCAAGCGAACGGGGCCTTGCAGTCACCAGATCAACTCCAGACAAGCGAATGGGGATTGCAGTCACCAGGTCAACCCCAGACAAGCCTACGGGGTCTTGCAGCCACCAGGTCAACCCAATGCAAACGAATGGAACCTTGCACACACCAGGTCAACTCCAATCAAGCGAATGGGGCTTGCAGACACCAGGTTAACTCCAGACAAGCGAATGGGGCCTTCCAGCCAACAGGTCAACCCCAGGCAAGCGAATGGGGCCTTGCAGCCACCAGGTCAACCCCAGGCAAGAGAATGGGGCCTGGCACCGGTTCTGGGGGCACTCCCTAAAAGCTTAAGCCCGGGTCACGGGGGTACTTGATAGAGGCTTAAGCCCCTGGTGGTTGTGCGAGTCCTCAGTCCACACTCACGGTGTTTGTTTGGGAGTGTAGCCCCGGCCTGCAGCAAGTTGGGGCAGCAGCCCAACCCCAGGCATGCCTAGAGGGAATTTTGGAGCCCAGCTCAAGCCCAGGGAAGCGAATGGGGCCTTGCAGCCACCAGGTCAACCCCAGGGAAGCGAATGGGGCCTTGCAGCCACCAGCTCAACTCCAGACAAGCCTCTGGGGCCTTGCAGCCACCAGGTCAACCCCAGAGAAGCGAATGGGGCCTTGCAGCCACCAGGTCAACCCCAGACAAGAGAATGGGGCCTTCCAGCCACCAGGGCAACCCCAGGTAGAGCGAATGGGGCCCTCCAGCCACCAGGTCAACTGCCTGCAAGCCTATGGGGCCCTTCATCCACCAGGTCAACCCCAGGCAAGTGAATGGGGCCTTGCAGCCACCAGGTCATCCCCAGGCAAGTGAATGTGGCCTTGCAGCCACCAGGTCAACCCCAGGCAAGCGAATGGGGCCTTGCAGCCACCAGATCAACCCCAGGCAAGAGAATGGGGTCTTGCAGACAGCAGGTCAACGCAATGCAAGCGAATGGGGCCTTGCAGACACCAGGTCAACGCAATGCAAGCGAATGGGGCCTTGCAGACAACATGTCAACCCAATGCAAGCGAATGTGGCCTTGCAGCCACAGGGTCCACCCATTGCAAGTGAGTGGGGCCCTGCAGCCACCAGGTCAACCCCAGGAGAGCAAATGGGGCCTTGCAGCCACCAGGTCAACTCAATCCCACTGAATGGGGCCTTGCAGCCACCAAGTCAACCCCGGACAAGAGAATGGGGCTTGCATCTACCTGGTCAACGCCCTGCAGGTCTATCTAGCACTGCAGCCACCAGGTGAACCCCAAGAAAGCCTACTGGGCATTGCAGACACCGGGTCAACCCAATTCAAGTGAAGGGGGCCTTACAGCCACAGGGTCAACCCCGAGCAAGCGAATGGGGCCTTGCAGCCACCAGGTCAACCCCAGAGAAGCGAATGGGGCCTTGCAGCCACCAGGTCAACCCCAGGGAAGCGAATGGGGCCTTCCAGCCACCAGGGCAACCCCAGGTAGAGCGAATGGGGCCCTCCACCCACCAGGTCAACTGCCTGCAAGCCTATGAGGCCCTTCATCCACCAGGTCAAGCCCAGGCCAGTGAATGGGGCCTTGCAGCCACCAGCTCAACGCAATGCAAGCGAATGGGGCCTTGCAGACACCAGGTCAACGCAATGCAAGCTAATGGGGCCTTGCAGACAACATGTCAACCCAATTCAAGCGAATTTGGCCTTGCAGCGACAGGGTCCACCCATTGCAAGTGAGTGGGGCCCTGCAGCCACCAGGTCAACCCCAGGAGAGCGAATGGGGCCTTGCAGCCACCAGGTCAACTCAATCCCACTGAATGGGGCCTTGCAGCCACGAAGTCAACCCCGGACAAGAGAATTGGGCTTGCATCTACCAGGTCAACCCCTGCAGGCCTATCTAGCACTGCAGCCACCAGGTGAACCCCAAGAAAGCCTACTGGGCATTGCAGACACCGGGTCAACCCAATTCAAGTGAAGGGGGCCTTACAGCCACAGGGTCAACCCCGAGCAAGCGAATGGGGCCTTGCAGCCACCAGGTCAATCCCAGACAATCGAATGGGGCCCTCCAGCCACCAGGTCAACTGCCTGCAAGCCTATGGGGCCCTTCATCCACCAGGTCAACCCCAGGCAAGTGAATGGGGCCTTGAAGCCACCAGGTCAACCCCAGGTAAGCGAATGGGGCCTTGCAGCCACCAGGTCAACCCCAGGCAAGCGAATGGGGCCTTGCAGCCACCAGGTCAACCCCAGGCAAGCGAACGGGGCCTTGCAGCCACCAGGTCACCCCAGGCAAGCGAACGGGGCCTTGCAACCACCAGGTCAACCCCCAGGCAAGCGAACGGGGCCTTGCAGCCACCAGGTCAACCCCAGGCAAGTGAATGGGGCCTTGCAGCCACCAGGTCAATCCCAGGCAAGCGAATGGGGCTTTGCAGCCACCAGGTCAACCCCAGGCAAGCGAATGGGGCCTTGCAGCCACCAGGTCAACTCCAGACAAGCCTCCGGGGACTTGCAGCCACAAAGTCAACCCCCTGCAGGCCTTTGGGGCCCTGCAGCCACCATGTCAACCCCAGGAAAACGAATGGGGCCTTGCAGCCACCAGGTCAACCCCAGGCAAGCGAATGGGGCCTTGCAGCCACCAGGTCAATTCCAGGCAAGCGAATGGGGCCTTGCAGCCACCAGGTCTACCCCAGACAAGCGAATGGGGCCTTGGAGCCACCAGCTCAACCCCGTAGAAGTGAATGGGGCCTTGCAGCCACCAGCTCAATCCCAGGCAAGTGAATGGGCCCTTGCAGACACCAGGTCAACCCCAGGAAAGCACATGGGGCCATGCAGCCACCAGGTCAACCCCAGGCAAGTGAAAGGGCCTTGCAGCCCCCAGGTCAACCCCAGGCAAGCGAATGCGGCGTTGCAGTCACCAGGTCAACTCCAGACAAGCGAATGGGGCCTTGCAGTCACCAGATCAACTCCAGACAAGCGAATGGGGATTGCAGTCACCAGGTCAACCCCAGACAAGCCTACGGGGTCTTGCAGCCACCAGGTCAACCCAATGCAAACGAATGGAACCTTGCACACACCAGGTCAACTCCAATCAAGCGAATGGGGCTTGCAGACACCAGGTTAACTCCAGACAAGCGAATGGGGCCTTGCAGCCAACAGGTCAACCCCAGGCAAGCGAATGGGGCCTTGCAGCCACCTGGTCAAACCCAGGCAAGAGAATGGGGCCTGGCACCGGTTCTGGGGGCACTCCTTAAAAGCTTAAGCCCGGGTCACGGGGGTACTTGATAGAGGCTTAAGCCCCTGGTGGTTGTGCGAGTCCTCAGTCCACACTCACGGTGTTTGTTTGGGAGTGTAGCCCCGGCCTGCAGCAAGTTGGGGCAGCAGCCCAACCCCAGGCATGCCTAGAGGGAATTTTGGAGCCCAGCTCAAGCCCAGGGAAGCGAATGGGGCCTTGCAGCCACCAGGTCAACCCCAGGCAAGCGAATGGGGCCTTGCAGCCACCAGCTCAACTCCAGACAAGCCTCCGGGGCCTTGCAGCCACAAGGTCAACCCCCTGCAGGCCTTTGGAGCCCTGCAGCCACCAGGTCAACCCCACAAAAACGAATGGGGCCTTGCAGCCACCAGGTCAACGCAATGCAAGCGAATGGGGCCTTGCAGACACCAGGTCAACGCAATGCAAGCTAATGGGGCCTTGCAGACAACATGTCAACCCAATGCAAGCGAATGTGGCCTTGCAGCCACAGGGTCCACCCATTGCAAGTGAGTGGGGCCCTGCAGCCACCAGGTCAACCCCAGGAGAGCGAATGGGGCCTTGCAGCCACCAGGTCAACTCAATCCCACTGAATGGGGCCTTGCAGCCACGAAGTCAACCCCGGACAAGAGAATGGGGCTTGCATCTACCAGGTCAACCCCCTGCAGGCCTATCTAGCACTGCAGCCACCAGGTGAACCCCAAGAAAGCCTACTGGGCATTGCAGACACCGGGTCAACCCAATTCAAGTGAAGGGGGCCTTACAGCCACAGGGTCAACCCCGAGCAAGCGAATGGGGCCTTGCAGCCACCAGGTCAACCCCACGCAAGCGAATGGGGCCTTGCAGCCACCAGGTCAACCCCAGAGAAGCGAATGGGGCCTTGCAGCCACCAGGTCAACCCCAGACAAGAGAATGGGGCCTTCCAGCCACCAGGGCAACCCCAGGTAGAGCGAATGGGGCCCTCCAGCCACCAGGTCAACTGCCTGCAAGCCTATGGGGCCCTTCATCCACCAGGTCAACCCCAGCCAAGTGAATGGGGCCTTGCAGCCACCAGGTCAACGCAATGCAAGCGAATGTGGCCTTGCAGCCACCAGGTCAACCCCAAGGAAGCGAATGGGGCCTTGCATCCACCAGGTCGACCCCAGGAAAGCCTACGGGGCCTTCCAGACACCAGGTCAACCCCAGGCAAGTAAATGGGGCCTTGCAGCCACCACATCAACCCCAGGCAAGAGAATGGGGCCTTGCAGACAGCAGGTCAACGCAATGCAAGCGAATGGGGCCTTGCAGACACCAGGTCAACACAATGCAAGCGAATGGGGCCTTGCAGACAACATGTCAACCCAATGCAAGCGAATGTGGCCTTGCAGCCACAGGGTCCACCCATTGCAAGTGAGTGGGGCCCTGCAGCCACCAGATCACCCCAGGAGAGCGAATGGGGCCTTGCAGCCACCAGGTCAACTCAATCCCACTGAATGGGGCCTTGCAGCTACGAAGTCAACCCCGGACAAGAGAATGGGGCTTGCATCTACCAGGTTAACCCCCTGCAGGCCTATCTAGCACTGCAGCCACCAGGTGAACCCGAAGAAAGCCTACTGGGCATTGCAGACACCGGGTCAACCCAACTCAAGTGAATGGGGCCTTACAGCCACAGGGTCAACCCCGAGCAAGCGTATGGGGCCTTGCAGCCACGAGGTCAACCCCAGAGAAGCGAATGGGGCCTTGCAGCCAACAGGTCAACCCCAGACAAGAGAATGGGGCCTTCCAGCCACCAGGGCAACCCCAGGTAGAGCGAATGGGGCCCTCCAGCCACCAGGTCAACTGCCTGCAAGCCTATGGGGCCCTTCATCCACCAGGTCAACCCCAGGCAAGTGAATGGGGCCTTGCAGCCACCAGGTCAACCCCAGGCAAGCGAATGGGGCCTTGCAGCCACCAGGTCAACCCCAGGCAAGCGAATGGGGCCTTTCAGCCACCAGCTCAATTCCAGGCAAGTGAATGGGCCCTTGCAGACACTAGGTCAACCCCAGGAAAGCAAATGGGGCCTTGCAGCCACCAGGTCAACCCCAGGCAAGTGAATAGGGCCTTGCAGCCACCAGGTCAACCCCAGGCAAGCAAATGGGGCCTTCCATCCACCGGTTCAAACCCAGGAAAGCAAATGGGGCCTTGCAGCCACCAGGTCAACCCCAGGCCAGCGAATGGGGCCTTGCAGCCACCAGGTCAACTTCAGACAAGCGAATGGGGATTGCAGTCACCAGGTCAACCCCAGACAAGCCTACGGGGTCTTGCAGCCACCAGGTCAACCCAATGCAAACGTATGGAATCTTGCACACACCAGGTCAACTCCAATCAAGTGAATGGGGCCTTCCAGACACCAGGTGAACTCCAGACAAGCGAATGGGGCCTTGCAGCCAACAGGTCAACCCCAGGCAAGCGAATGGGGCCTTGCAGCCAGCAGGTCAACCCCAGGCAAGCAAATGGGGCCTTGCAGCCACCAGGTCAACCCCAGGCAAGAGAATGGGGCATGGCACCGGTTCTGGGGGCACTCCTTGGAAGCTTAAGCCCGGGTCACGGGGGTACTTGATAGAGGCTTAAGCCCCTGGTGGTTGTGCGAGTCCTCAGTCCACACTCACGGTGTTTGTTTGGGAGTGTAGCCTTGGCCTGCAGCAAGTTGGGGCAGCATCCCAACCCCAGGCATGCCTAGAGGGAATTTTGGAGCCCAGCTCAAGCACAGGGAAGCGAATGGGGCCTTGTAGCCACCAGGTCAACCCCAGGGAAGCGAATGGGGCCTTGCAGCCACCAGCTCAACTCCAGACAAGCCTCCGGGGCCTTGCAGCCACAAGGTCAACACCCTGCAGGCCTTTGGGGCCCTGCAGCCACCAGGTCAACCCCACGAAAACGAATGGGGCCTTGCAGCCACCAGGTCAACGCAATGCAAGCGAATGGGGCCTTGCAGAAACCAGGTCAACGCAATGCAAGCTAATGGGGCCTTGCAGACAACATGTCAACCCAATGCAAGCGAATGTGGCCTTGCAGCCACAGGGTCCACCCATTTCAAGTGAGTGGGGCCCTGCAGCCACCAGGTCAACCCCAGGAGAGCGAATGGGGCCTTGCAGCCACCAGGTCAACTTAATCCCACTGAATGGGGCCTTGCAGCCACGAAGTCAACCCCGGACAAGAGAATGGGGCTTGCATCTACCAGGTCAACCCCCTGCAGGCCTATCTAGCACTGCAGCCACCAGGTGAACCCCCAGAAAGCCTACTGGGCATTGCAGACACCGGGTCAACCCAATTCAAGTGAATGGGGCCTTCCAGCCACCAGGGCAACCCCAGGTAGAGCGAATGGGGCCCTCCAGCCACCAGGTCAACTGCCTGCAAGCCTATGGGGCCCTTCATCCACCAGGTCAACCCCAGGCAAGTGAATGGGGCCTTGAAGCCACCAGGTCAACCCCAGGTAAGCGAATGGGGCCTTGCAGCCACCAGGTCAACCCCAGGCAAGCGAATGGGGCCTTGCAGCCACCAGGTCAATCCCAGGAAAACGAATGGGGCCTTGCAGCCACCAGGTCAACCCCAGGCAAGAGAACGGGGCCTTGCAACCACCAGGTCAACCCCCAGGCAAGCGAACGGGGCCTTGCAGCCACCAGGTCAACACCAGGCAAGTGAATGGGGCCTTGCAGCCACCAGGTCAACCCCAGGCAAGCGAATGGGGCCTTGCAGCCACCAGGTCAACCCCAGGCAAGCGAATGGGGCCTTGCAGCCACCAGCTCAACTCCAGACAAGCCTCCGGGGACTTGCAGCCACAAAGTCAACCCCCTGCAGGCCTTTGGGGCCCTGCAGCCACCATGTCAACCCCAGGAAAACGAATGGGGCCTTGCAGCCACCAGGTCAACCCCAGGCAAGCGAATGAGGCCTTGCAGCCACCAGGTCAATTCCAGGCAAGCGAATGGGGCCTTGCAGCCACCAGGTCTACCCCAGACAAGCGAATGGGGCCTTGCAGCCACCAGCTCAACCCCGTAGAAGTGAATGGGGCCTTGCAGCCACCAGCTCAATCCCAGGCAAGAGAATGGGCCCTTGCAGACACCAGGTCAACCCCAGGAAAGCAAATGGGGCCATGCAGCCACCAGGTCAACCCAAGACAAGTGAATAGGGCCTTGCAGCCACCAGGTCAACCCCAGGCAAGCAAATGGGGCCTTGCAGCCACCAGGTCAACCCCAGGCAAGCGAACGGGGCCTTGCAGCCACCAGGTCAACCCCAGGCAAGCGAACGGGGCCTTGCAACCACCAGGTCAACCCCCAGGCAAGCGAACGGGGCCTTGCAGTCACCAGATCAACTCCAGACAAGCGAATGGGGATTGCAGTCACCAGGTCAACCCCAGACAAGCCTACGGGGTCTTGCAGCCACCAGGTCAACCCAATGCAAACGAATGGAACCTTGCACACACCAGGTCAACTCCAATCAAGCGAATGGGGCTTGCAGACACCAGGTTAACTCCAGACAAGCGAATGGGGCCTTGCAGCCAACAGGTCAACCCCAGGCAAGCGAATGGGGCCTTGCAGCCACCAGGTCAACCCCAGGCAAGGGAATGGGGCCTGGCACCGGTTCTGGGGGCACTCCCTAAAAGCTTAAGCCCGGGTCACGGGGGTACTTGATAGAGGCTTAAGCCCCTGGTGGTTGTGCGAGTCCTCAGTCCACACTCACGGTGTTTGTTTGGGAGTGTAGCCCCGGCCTGCAGCAAGTTGGGGCAGCAGCCCAACCCCAGGCATGCCTAGAGGGAATTTTGGAGCCCAGCTCAAGCCCAGGGAAGCGAATGGGGCCTTGCAGCCACCAGGTCAACCCCAGGGAAGCGAATGGGGCCTTGCAGCCACCAGCTCAACTCCAGACAAGCCTCCGGGGCCTTGCAGCCACCAGGTCAACCCCAGAGAAGCGAATGGGGCCTTGCAGCCACCAGGTCAACCCCAGACAAGAGAATGGGGCCTTCCAGCCACCAGGGCAACCCCAGGTAGAGCGAATGGGGCCCTCCAGCCACCAGGTCAACTGCCTGCAAGCCTATGGGGCCCTTCATCCACCAGGTCAACCCCAGGCAAGTGAATGGGGCCTTGCAGCCACCAGGTCATCCCCAGGCAAGTGAATGTGGCCTTGCAGCCACCAGGTCAACCCCAGGCAAGCGAATGGGGCCTTGCAGCCACCAGATCAACCCCAGGCAAGAGAATGGGGTCTTGCAGTCAGCAGGTCAACGCAATGCAAGCGAATGGGGCCTTGCAGACACCAGGTCAACGCAATGCAAGCGAATGGGGCCTTGCAGACAACATGTCAACCCAATGCAAGCGAATGTGGCCTTGCAGCCACAGGGTCCATCCATTGCAAGTGAGTGGGGCCCTGCAGCCACCAGGTCAACCCCAGGAGAGCGAATGGGGCCTTGCAGCCACCAGGTCAACTCAATCCCACTGAATGGGGCCTTGCAGCCACCAAGTCAACCCCGGACAAGAGAATGGGGCTTGCATCTACCAGGTCAACGCCCTGCAGGTCTATCTAGCACTGCAGCCACCAGGTGAACCCCAAGAAAGCCTACTGGGCATTGCAGACACCGGGTCAACCCAATTCAAGTGAAGGGGGCCTTACAGCCACAGGGTCAACCCCGAGCAAGCGAATGGGGCCTTGCAGCCACCAGGTCAACCCCAGAGAAGCGAATGGGGCCTTGCAGCCACCAGGTCAACCCCAGGGAAGCGAATGGGGCCTTCCAGCCACCAGGGCAACCCCAGGTAGAGCGAATGGGGCCCTCCAGCCACCAGGTCAACTGCCTGCAAGCCTATGAGGCCCTTCATCCACCAGGTCAAGCCCAGGCAAGTGAATGGGGCCTTGCAGCCACCAGCTCAACGCAATGCAAGCGAATGGGGCCTTGCAGACACCAGGTCAACGCAATGCAAGCTAATGGGGCCTTGCAGACAACATGTCAACCCAATTCAAGCGAATTTGGCCTTGCAGCGACAGGGTCCACCCATTGCAAGTGAGTGGGGCCCTGCAGCCACCAGGTCAACCCCAGGAGAGCGAATGGGGCCTTGTTGCCACCAGGTCAACTCAATCCCACTGAATGGGGCCTTGCAGCCACGAAGTCAACCCCGGACAAGAGAATTGGGCTTGCATCTACCAGGTCAACCCCCTGCAGGCCTATCTAGCACTGCAGCCACCAGGTGAACCCCAAGAAAGCCTACTGGGCATTGCAGACACCGGGTCAACCCAATTCAAGTGAAGGGGGCCTTACAGCCACAGGGTCAACCCCGAGCAAGCGAATGGGGCCTTGCAGCCAACAGGTCAATCCCAGACAATCGAATGGGGCCCTCCAGCCACCAGGTCAACTGCCTGCAAGCCTATGGGGCCCTTCATCCACCAGGTCAACCCCAGGCAAGTGAATGGGGCCTTGAAGCCACCAGGTCAACCCCAGGTAAGCGAATGGGGCCTTGCAGCCACCAGGTCAACCCCAGGCAAGCGAATGGGGCCTTGCAGCCACCAGGTCAACCCCAGGCAAGCGAACGGGGCCTTGCAGCCACCAGGTCAACCCCAGGCAAGCGAACGGGGCCTTGCAACCACCAGGTCAACCCCCAGGCAAGCGAACGGGGCCTTGCAGCCACAGGTCAACCCCAGGCAAGTGAAAGGGGCCTTGCAGCCACCAGGTCAATCCCAGGCAAGCGATTGGGGCTTTGCAGCCACCAGGTCAACCCCAGGCAAGCGAATGGGGCCTTGCAGCCACCAGGTCAACTCCAGACAAGCCTCCGGGGACTTGCAGCCACAAAGTCAACCCCCTGCAGGCCTTTGGGGCCCTGCAGCCACCATGTCAACCCCAGGAAAACGAATGGGGCCTTGCAGCCACCAGGTCAACCCCAGGCAAGCGAATGGGGCCTTGCAGCCACCAGGTCAATTCCAGGCAAGCGAATGGGGCCTTGCAGCCACCAGGTCTACCCCAGACAAGCGAATGGGGCCTTGGAGCCACCAGCTCAACCCCGTAGAAGTGAATGGGGCCTTGCAGCCACCAGCTCAATCCCAGGCAAGTGAATGGGCCCTTGCAGACACCAGGTCAACCCCAGGAAAGCAAATGGGGCCATGCAGCCACCAGGTCAACCCCAGGCAAGTGAAAGGGCCTTGCAGCCCCCAGGTCAACCCCAGGCAAGCGAATGCGGCGTTGCAGTCACCAGGTCAACTCCAGACAAGCGAATGGGGCCTTGCAGTCACCAGATCAACTCCAGACAAGCGAATGGGGATTGCAGTCACCAGGTCAACCCCAGACAAGCCTACGGGGTCTTGCAGCCACCAGGTGAACCCAATGCAAACGAATGGAACCTTGCACACACCAGGTCAACTCCAATCAAGCGAATGGGGCTTGCAGACACCAGGTGAACTCCAGAAAAGCGAATGGGGCCTTGCAGCCAACAGGTCAACCCCAGGCAAGCGAATGGGGCCTTGCAGCCACCAGGTCAACCCCAGGCAAGAGAATGGGGCCTGGCACCGGTTCTGGGGGCACTCCTTAAAAGCTTAAGCCCGGGTCACGGGGGTACTTGATAGAGGCTTAAGCCCCTGGTGGTTGTGCGAGTCCTCAGTCCACACTCATGGTGTTTGTTTCGGAGTGTAGCCCCGGCCTGCAGCAAGTTGGGGCAGCAGCCCAACCCCAGGCATGCCTAGAGGGAATTTTGGAGCCCAGCTCAAGCACAGGGAAGCGAATGGGGCCTTGCAGCCACCAGGTCAACCCCAGGCAAGCGAATGGGGCCTTGCAGCCACCAGCTCAACTCCAGACAAGCCTCCGGGGCCTTGCAGCCACAAGGTCAACCCCCTGCAGGCCTTTGGGGCCCTGCAGCCACCAGGTCAACCCCACGAAAACGAATGGGGCCTTGCAGCCACCAGGTCAACGCAATGCAAGCGAATGGGGCCTTGCAGACACCAGGTCAACGCAATGCAAGCTAATGGGGCCTTGCAGACAACATGTCAACCCAATTCAAGCGAATGTGGCCTTGCAGCCACAGGGTCCACCCATTGCAAGTGAGTGGGGCCCTGCACCCACCAGGTCAACCCCAGGAGAGCGAATGGGGCCTTGCAGCCACCAGGTCAACTCAATCCCACTGAATGGGGCCTTGCAGCCACCAAGTCAACCCCGGACAAGAGAATGGGGCTTGCATCTACCAGGTCAACCCCCTGCAGGCCTATCTAGCACTGCAGCCACCAGGTGAACCCCAAGAAAGCCTACTGGGCATTGCAGACACCGGGTCAACCCAATTCAAGTGAAGGGGGCCTTACAGCCACAGGGTCAACCCCGAGCAAGCGAATGGGGCCTTGCAGCCATGAGGTCAACCCCAGAGAAGCGAATGGGGCCTTGCAGCCACCAGGTCAACCCCAGACAAGAGAATGGGGCCTTCCAGCCACCAGGGCAACCCCAGGTAGAGCGAATGGGGCCCTCCAGCCACCAGGTCAACTGCCTGCAAGCCTATGGGGCCCTTCATCCACCAGGTCAACCCCAGGCAAGTGAATGGGGCCTTGCAGCCACCAGGTCATCCCCAGGCAAGTGAATGTGGCCTTGCAGGCACCAGGTCAACCCCAAGGAAGCGAATGGGGCCTTGCAGCCACCAGGTCGACCCCAGGAAAGCCTACGGAGCCTTCCAGACACCAGGTCAACCCCAGGCAAATAAATGGGGCCTTGCAGCCACCAGATCAACCCCAGGCAAGAGAATGGGGCCTTGCAGACAGCAGGTCAACGCAATGCAAGCGAATGGGGCCTTGCAGACACCAGGTCAACGCAATGCAAGCGAATGGGGCCTTGCAGACAACATGTCAACCCAATGCAAGCGAATATGGCCTTGCAGCCACAGGGTCCACCCATTGCAAGTGAGTGGGGCCCTGCAGCCACCAGGTCAACCCCAGGAGAGCAAATGGGGCCTTGCAGCCACCATGTCAACTCAATCCCACTGAATGGGGCCTTGCAGCCACGAAGTGAACCCCGGACAAGAGAATGGGGCTCGCATCTACCTGGTTAACCCCCTGCAGGCCTATCTAGCACTGCAGCCACCAGGTGAACCCCAAGAAAGCCTACTGGGCATTGCAGACACCGGGTCAACCCAACTCAAGTGAATGGGGCCTTACAGCCACAGGGTCAACCCCGAGCAAGCGTATGGGGCCTTGCAGCCACCAGGTCAACCCCAGAGAAGCGAATGGGGCCTTGCAGCCAACAGGTCAACCCCAGACAAGAGAATGGTGCCTTCCAGCCACCAGGGCAACCCCAGGTAGAGCGAATGGGGCCCTCCAGCCACCAGGTCAACTGCCTGCAAGCCTATGGGGCCCTTCATCCACCAGGTCAACCCCAGGCAAGTGAATGGGGCCTTGCAGCCACCAGGTCAACCCCAGGTAAGAGAATGGGGCCTTGCAGCCACCAGGTCAACCCCAGGCAAGCGAGTGGGGCCTTGCAGCCACCAGCTCAATCCCAGGCAAGTGAATGGGCCCTTGCAGACACCAGGTCAACCCCAGGAAAGCGAATGGGGCCTTGCAGCCACCAGGTCAACCCCAGGCAAGTGAATAGGGCCTTGCAGCCACCAGGTCAACCCCAGGCAAGCAAATGGGGCCTTCCAGCCACCGGGTCAACCCCAGGAAAGCAAATGGGGCCTTGCAGCCACCAGGTCAACCCCAGGCAAGCCTACGGGGCCTTGCAGCCACCAGGTCAACCCCAGGCAAGCGAATGGGGCCTTGCAGCCACCAGGTCAACCCCAGGCAAGCGAATGCGGCGTTGCAGTCACCAGGTCAACTCCAGACAAGCGAATGGGGCCTTGCAGTCACCAGATCAACTCCAGACAAGCGAATGGGGATTGCAGTCACCAGGTCAACCCCAGACAAGCCTACGGGGTCTTGCAGCCACCAGGTCAACCCAATGCAAACGAATGGAACCTTGCACACACCAGATCAACTCCAATCAAGCGAATGGGGCCTTGCAGACACCAGGTGAAATCCAGACAAGCGAATGGGGCCTTGCAGCCACCAGGTCAACCCCAGGCAAGCGAATGCGGCGTTGCAGTCACCAGGTCAACTCCAGACAAGCGAATGCGGCCTTGAAGTCACCAGATCAACTCCAGACAAGCGAATGGGGATTGCAGTCACCAGGTCAACCCCAGACAAGCCTACGGGGTCTTGCAGCCACCAGGTCAACCCAATGCAAACGAATGGAACCTTGCACACACCAGGTCAACTCCAATCAAGCGAATGGGGCCTTGCAGACACCAGGTGAACTCCAGACAAGCGAATGGGGCCTTGCAGCCAACAGGTCAACCCCAGGCAAGCGAATGGGGCCTTGCAGCCAGCAGGTCAACCCCAGGCAAGCAAATGGGGCCTTGCAGCCACCAGGTCAACCCCAGGCAAGAGAATGGGGCATGGCACCGGTTCTGGGGGCACTCCTTGGAAGCTTAAGCCCGGGTCACGGGGGTACTTGATAGAGGCTTAAGCCCCTGGTGGTTGTGCGAGTCCTCAGTCCACACTCACGGTGTTTGTTTGGGAGTGTAGCCCCGGCCTGCAGCAAGTTGGGGCAGCAGCCCAACCCCAGGCATGCCTAGAGGGAATTTTGGAGCCCAGCTCAAGCACAGGGAAGCGAATGGGGCCTTGCAGCCACCAGGTCAACCCCAGGCAAGCGAATGGGGCCTTGCAGCCACCAGCTCAACTCCAGACAAGCCTCCGGGGTCTTGCAGCCACAAGGTCAACCCCCTGCAGGCCTTTGGGGCCCTGCAGCCACCAGGTCAACCCCACGAAAACGAATGGGGCCTTGCAGCCACCAGGTCAACGCAATGCAAGCGAATGGGGCCTTGCAGACACCAGGTCAACGCAATGCAAGCTAATGGGGCCTTGCAGACAACATGTCAACCCAATGCAAGCGAATGTGGCCTTGCAGCCACAGGGTCCACCCATTGCCAGTGAGTGGGGCCCTGCAGCCACCAGGTCAACCCCAGGAGAGCGAATGGGGCCTTGCAGCCACCAGGTCAACTCAATCCCACTGAATGGGGCCTTGCAGCCACGAAGTCAACCCCGGACAAGAGAATTGGGCTTGCATCTACCAGGTCAACCCCCTGCAGGCCTATCTAGCACTGCAGCCACCAGGTGAACCCCCAGAAAGCCTACTGGGCATTGCAGACACCGGGTCAACCCAACTCAAGTGAAGGGGGCCTTACAGCCACAGGGTCAACCCCGAGCAAGCGAATGGGGCCTTGCAGCCACCAGGTCAAACCCAGGTAGAGCGAATGGGGCCCTCAAGCCACCAGGTCAACTGCCTGCAAGCCTATGGGGCCCTTCATCCACCAGGTCAACCCCAGTCAAGTGAATGGGGCCTTGAAGCCACCAGGTCAACCCCAGGTAAGCGAATGGGGCCTTGCAGCCACCAGGTCAATCCCAGACAATCGAATGGGGCCTTCCAGCCACCAGGTCAAACCCAGGTAGAGCGAATGGGGCCCTCCAGCCACCAGGTCAACTGCCTGCAAGCCTATGGGGCCCTTCATCCACCAGGTCAACCCCAGGCAAGTGAATGGGGCCTTGAAGCCACCAGGTCAACCCCAGGTAAGCGAATGGGGCCTTGCAGCCACCAGGTCAACCCCAGACAAGAGAATGGGGCCTTCCAGCCACCAGGGCAACCCCAGGTAGAGCGAATGGGGCCCTCCAGCCACCAGGTCAACTGCCTGCAAGCCTATGGGGCCCTTCATCCACCAGGTCAACCCCAGGCAATTGAATGGGGCCTTGCAGCCACCAGGTCATCCCCAGGCAAGTGAATGTGGCCTTGCAGCCACCAGGTCAACCCCAGGCAAGCGAATGGGGCCTTGCAGCCACCAGATCAACCCCAGGCAAGAGAATGGGGTCTTGCAGACAGCAGGTCAACGCAATGCAAGCGAATGGGGCCTTGCAGACACCAGGTCAACGCAATGCAAGCGAATGGGGCCTTGCAGACAACATGTCAACCCAATGCAAGCGAATGTGGCCTTGCAGCCACAGGGTCCATCCATTGCAAGTGAGTGGGGCCCTGCAGCCACCAGGTCAACCCCAGGAGAGCGAATGGGGCCTTGCAGCCACCAGGTCAACTCAATCCCACTGAATGGGGCCTTGCAGGCACGAAGTCAACCCCGGACAAGAGAATGGGGCTTGCATCTA
This sequence comes from Crocodylus siamensis, assembly GCF_052110815.1. NCBI lineage: Eukaryota > Metazoa > Chordata > Crocodylia > Crocodylidae > Crocodylus > Crocodylus siamensis. Next base: position 27,198 of record NW_028324814.1, read on the forward strand.
CCAGGTCAACGCCCTGCAGGTCTATCTAGCACTGCAGCCACCAGGTGAACCCCAAGAAAGCCTACTGGGCATTGCAGACACCGGGTCAACCCAATTCAAGTGAAGGGGGCCTTACAGCCACAGGGTCAACCCCGAGCAAGCGAATGGGGCCTTGCAGCCACCAGGTCAACCCCAGAGAAGCGAATGGGGCCTTGCAGCCACCAGGTCAACCCCAGGGAAGCGAATGGGGCCTTCCAGCCACCAGGGCAACCCCAGGTAGAGCGAATGGGGCCCTCCAGCCACCAGGTCAACTGCCTGCAAGCCTATGAGGCCCTTCATCCACCAGGTCAAGCCCAGGCAAGTGAATGGGGCCTTGCAGCCACCAGCTCAACGCAATGCAAGCGAATGGGGCCTTGCAGACACCAGGTCAACGCAATGCAAGCTAATGGGGCCTTGCAGACAACATGTCAACCCAATTCAAGCGAATTTGGCCTTGCAGCGACAGGGTCCACCCATTGCAAGTGAGTGGGGCCCTGCAGCCACCAGGTCAACCCCAGGAGAGCGAATGGGGCCTTGTTGCCACCAGGTCAACTCAATCCCACTGAATGGGGCCTTGCAGCCACGAAGTCAACCCCGGACAAGAGAATTGGGCTTGCATCTACCAGGTCAACCCCCTGCAGGCCTATCTAGCACTGCAGCCACCAGGTGAACCCCAAGAAAGCCTACTGGGCATTGCAGACACCGGGTCAACCCAATTCAAGTGAAGGGGGCCTTACAGCCACAGGGTCAACCCCGAGCAAGCGAATGGGGCCTTGCAGCCAACAGGTCAATCCCAGACAATCGAATGGGGCCCTCCAGCCACCAGGTCAACTGCCTGCAAGCCTATGGGGCCCTTCATCCACCAGGTCAACCCCAGGCAAGTGAATGGGGCCTTGAAGCCACCAGGTCAACCCCAGGTAAGCGAATGGGGCCTTGCAGCCACCAGGTCAACCCCAGGCAAGCGAATGGGGCCTTGCAGCCACCAGGTCAACCCCAGGCAAGCGAACGGGGCCTTGCAGCCACCAGGTCAACCCCAGGCAAGCGAACGGGGCCTTGCAACCACCAGGTCAACCCCCAGGCAAGCGAACGGGGCCTTGCAGCCACAGGTCAACCCCAGGCAAGTGAAAGGGGCCTTGCAGCCACCAGGTCAATCCCAGGCAAGCGATTGGGGCTTTGCAGCCACCAGGTCAACCCCAGGCAAGCGAATGGGGCCTTGCAGCCACCAGGTCAACTCCAGACAAGCCTCCGGGGACTTGCAGCCACAAAGTCAACCCCCTGCAGGCCTTTGGGGCCCTGCAGCCACCATGTCAACCCCAGGAAAACGAATGGGGCCTTGCAGCCACCAGGTCAACCCCAGGCAAGCGAATGGGGCCTTGCAGCCACCAGGTCAATTCCAGGCAAGCGAATGGGGCCTTGCAGCCACCAGGTCTACCCCAGACAAGCGAATGGGGCCTTGGAGCCACCAGCTCAACCCCGTAGAAGTGAATGGGGCCTTGCAGCCACCAGCTCAATCCCAGGCAAGTGAATGGGCCCTTGCAGACACCAGGTCAACCCCAGGAAAGCAAATGGGGCCATGCAGCCACCAGGTCAACCCCAGGCAAGTGAAAGGGCCTTGCAGCCCCCAGGTCAACCCCAGGCAAGCGAATGCGGCGTTGCAGTCACCAGGTCAACTCCAGACAAGCGAATGGGGCCTTGCAGTCACCAGATCAACTCCAGACAAGCGAATGGGGATTGCAGTCACCAGGTCAACCCCAGACAAGCCTACGGGGTCTTGCAGCCACCAGGTGAACCCAATGCAAACGAATGGAACCTTGCACACACCAGGTCAACTCCAATCAAGCGAATGGGGCTTGCAGACACCAGGTGAACTCCAGAAAAGCGAATGGGGCCTTGCAGCCAACAGGTCAACCCCAGGCAAGCGAATGGGGCCTTGCAGCCACCAGGTCAACCCCAGGCAAGAGAATGGGGCCTGGCACCGGTTCTGGGGGCACTCCTTAAAAGCTTAAGCCCGGGTCACGGGGGTACTTGATAGAGGCTTAAGCCCCTGGTGGTTGTGCGAGTCCTCAGTCCACACTCATGGTGTTTGTTTCGGAGTGTAGCCCCGGCCTGCAGCAAGTTGGGGCAGCAGCCCAACCCCAGGCATGCCTAGAGGGAATTTTGGAGCCCAGCTCAAGCACAGGGAAGCGAATGGGGCCTTGCAGCCACCAGGTCAACCCCAGGCAAGCGAATGGGGCCTTGCAGCCACCAGCTCAACTCCAGACAAGCCTCCGGGGCCTTGCAGCCACAAGGTCAACCCCCTGCAGGCCTTTGGGGCCCTGCAGCCACCAGGTCAACCCCACGAAAACGAATGGGGCCTTGCAGCCACCAGGTCAACGCAATGCAAGCGAATGGGGCCTTGCAGACACCAGGTCAACGCAATGCAAGCTAATGGGGCCTTGCAGACAACATGTCAACCCAATTCAAGCGAATGTGGCCTTGCAGCCACAGGGTCCACCCATTGCAAGTGAGTGGGGCCCTGCACCCACCAGGTCAACCCCAGGAGAGCGAATGGGGCCTTGCAGCCACCAGGTCAACTCAATCCCACTGAATGGGGCCTTGCAGCCACCAAGTCAACCCCGGACAAGAGAATGGGGCTTGCATCTACCAGGTCAACCCCCTGCAGGCCTATCTAGCACTGCAGCCACCAGGTGAACCCCAAGAAAGCCTACTGGGCATTGCAGACACCGGGTCAACCCAATTCAAGTGAAGGGGGCCTTACAGCCACAGGGTCAACCCCGAGCAAGCGAATGGGGCCTTGCAGCCATGAGGTCAACCCCAGAGAAGCGAATGGGGCCTTGCAGCCACCAGGTCAACCCCAGACAAGAGAATGGGGCCTTCCAGCCACCAGGGCAAC
>NW_028324815.1:0-6789 GCF_052110815.1 Crocodylus siamensis
CCACCAGGTCAACCCCTGCAAGCGAATGGGGCCTTGCAGCCACCAGGTTATCCCCAGGCAAGTGAATGGGGCCTGGCAACCACCAGGTCTACCCCAAGTAATCGAATGGGCCTTGCAGCCGCCAGGTCTACCGCAGGTAAGCGAATGGGGCCTTTCAGCCACAAGGTCAACCCAATGCAAGCGAATGGGGCCTTCCAAACACCAGGTCAACCCAGGTCAACTGAATGGTGCCTTCCAGCCACCAGGTCAAACCAAGGTAAGTGAATGGGGTCTTGCAGGCACCAGGTCAACCCCAGGGAAGCCTATGGGGCCCTGCAGCCACCAGGTCAACCCCAGTTAAGTGAATGGGGCCTTTTAGCCACCAGGTCAACCCCAGGTAAGCGAATGGGGCCTTGCAGCCACCAGGTCAACCCCAGGCATGCCTAAAAGGACATTTGGAGCCCATGTCAACCACAGGCAAGCAAACGGGGCCTTGCAGTGACCAGGTCAACCCATGGAAAGAGAATGGGGCCTTGCAGCCACCACGTAACCTCAGATAAGCGAATGGGGCCCTGCAGCCACCATGTCAAACCTAGATAAGCGAATGGGGCCTTGCAGCCACCAGGTCCACCACAGGCAAGTGAATGGGGCCTTGCAGGCACCTGGTGAACCCCAGGTAAGTGAATGGGGCCTTGAAGCAACCCGGTCAACCCCAGGCAACTGAATGGGGGCTTGCAGCCACCAGGTCAACCCCGGGCAAGTGAATGGGGCCTTGCAGTCACCAGGTCAACCAGGTGCAAATGGATGGGGCCTTGCAGCCACCAGGTCAACACCATGTAAATGAATGGATCCTTGCAGAAACCAGTTCAACGCAATACAAGTCAATGGGGCCTTGAATACACCAAGTGAAGCCCAGGCAAGCCTATGGGGCCTTGCAGACACCAGGTCAACCCAATGCAAGCGAATGGGGCCTTGCAGTAACCAGGTCAACCCCAGGTAAGAGAAAGGGGGGTTGCTGCCACCAGGTCAACCCCAGGTAAGCAAATGTGGTCTTCAAGCCATCATGTCAATGCCGGGCAAGCCAATGGGGCCTTGAAGCCCCCAGGTGAACCCCAGGTAAGTGAATGGGGCCTTCCACCCACCAACTCAACCCCAATTAACCGAATGCGGCCTTGCAGCCACCATGTCAACCCCAGGCAACGGAATGGGGCCTTGCAGCCACCAGGTCAACGCCAGGTATTCGAAGGGGCCTTGCGGACACCAGGTCAACCCCCTGCAAGCCTATGGGGCCCTAAAGCCACCAGGTCAACCCCAGGTAAGTGAATGGGGCCTTGCAGACACCAGCTCAACCCAATGTAAGCTAATGGGGCCTTGAAGCCACCAGGTCAACCCCATGCAAGCGAGTGGGGCCTTGCAGCCACCAGGTCCATCCCAGGTAGGCGAATGGGGCCGTGCAGACAGCAGGTCAACCCAATACAAGGGAATGGGGCCTGGCAGCCACCAGCCCAACCCCAAGAAAGCCTACGGGGCTTTGCAGACACAAGGTCAAGCCAATACAAGTGAATGGGCCCTTACAGCCACCAGGTCAACTCCAGGCAAGCGAATGTGGCCATGAAGCCACGAGGTCAACTCCTGCAAGCCTTTGGGGCCCTGCAGCCACCAGGTCAACCCTCAGCAAGGGAATGGGTCCTTGCACACACCAGGTTATCCCCAGGCAAGCGAATGGGGCTTGGCATCCACCAGGTCAACCGCAAGTATGCGAATGGGGCCTTGCAGCCACTAGGTCAACCCCCTGCAAGCGTATGGGGCCCTGCAACCACCAGGTGAACCCACGTAAGTGAATGGGACCTTGCAGCCACCAGGTCAACCCCAGGTAAGTGAATGGGGCCTTGCCGCCACCGGGTCAAGCCCAGGTAAGTGAATGGGGCCTTGAAGACACCAGGTCAAACCAATGCAAGTGAATGGGTCCGTGCAGACACCAGGTCAACCCGAGAAAAGCAAATGGTGTCTGGCAACCACCAGGTCAACCAGGTGCAATTGGATGGGGCCTTGCAGCCACCAGGTCAACCCTGGGCAAGCAAATGGGGTGCTTCTACCACTAGGTCACCCCCAGGTAAGTGAATGGGGTCTTGGAGCCACCAGGTCAACCCAATGCAAGCGAATGGGGCCTTGCAATCACCAGGTCAACCCCAGGCAACTGAAAGGGGCCTTGCAGCCCCCAGGTCAACCCCAGGCAACTGAATGTGGCCTTGCCGCCCCCAGCTTAACCCCAGGCAAGTGAATGGGGCCTTGCACCCACCAGGTCAAACCCAGGTAAGTGAATGGGGCCTTGCAGACACCAGGTCAACCGCAGGCAAGCGAATGGGGCCTTTCAGCCACCAGGTCAACCCTGGGCAAGCAAATGGGGTGTTGCTACCACTAGGTCACCCCCAGGTAAGTGAATGGGGTCTTGGAGCCACCAGGTCAACCCAATGCAAGCGAATGGGGCCTTGCAATCACCAGGTCAACCCCAGGCAACTGAATGGGGTCTTGCAGCCACCAGGTCAAACCCAGGTAAGTGAATGAGGCCTTGGATACAGCAGGTCAACCCCCTGCAAGCCTATGGGGCCGTGCAGCCACCAGGTGAACCCTGGGTAAGTGAATTGCGCTTTGCAGCCGACAGGTGAACCCCAGGTAAGCGCATGGGGCGTTGCAGACAACAGGTCAACCCAATGCAAGCGAATGGGGCCTTGCAGCCACCAGGTCCAGCCCATGTCAGCGAATGGGGTCTTGCACACACCAGGCCAACCCAATGGAAGCGAATGGGGTCTTGCAGCCACCAGGACAACCCCAGGTAAGTCAATGGGGCCTTGCAGATATCAGGTCAACCAAATCGAAGTGAATGGGGCCTTGCAGCCCACCAGGTTATCCCCAGGCAAGCGAATGGGGCCTTGCAGACACCAGGTCAACCCCAGGTAAGTGAATGGGGCCTTGCAGCCACCCGGTCAAACCCAGGCAAGTGAATGGGGCCTCGCAGCCACCAGACCAACCGGAGGGAAGCGAATGCGGCTTCTAGCCAGCAGGTCACCCCCTGGCAAGCGAATGGGGTCTTGCAGCCACCAGGTCAACCCCGTGCAAGCCTATGGGGCCCTGCAGCCACCAGGTGAACCCCAGGTAAGTGAAAGGGGCCTTGCAGACACCAGCTCAACCCAATGTAAGCGAATGGGGCCTTGCAGCCATCAGGTCCATTCCAGGTAAGCGAATTGGGCCGTGCAGACAGCAGGTCAACCCAATACAAGGGAATGGGGCCTGGCAGCCACCAGCTCAACCCCAAGCAAGCCTACGGGGCTTTGCAGACACAAGGTCAACCCAATACAAGTGAATGGGGCCTTACATCCACCAGGTCAACTCCAGGCAAGCGAATGTGGCCATGAAGCCACGAGGTCAAACCCCTGCAAGCCTTTGGGGCCCTGCAGCCACCAGGTCAACCCTCTGCAAGTGAATGGGTCCTTGCAGCCATCAGGTGTAACTCAGGCAAGCCGACGGGGCTTTGCAGACACCAGGTCAACCCAATCCAAGCGAATGGGGCCTTGCACCCACCAGGTTATCCCCAGGCAAGCGAATGGGGCTTGGCAACCACCAGGTTTACCCCAAGTAATCGAATGGGGCCTTGCAGTCACCAGGTCAACCCCCTGCAAGCCTATGGGGCCCTGCAGCCTCCAGGTGAACCCCTGGTAAGTGAATGGGGCCTTGCAGCCACCAGGTCAACCCCAGGTAAGTGAATGGGGCCTTGCCGCCACCAGGTCAACCCCAGGCAAGAGTAAGGGGCGTTGCTGCCACCAGGTCAACCCCAGTTAAGCGAATGGGGCCTTGCACCCACCAGCTCACCCCCAGGCAAACGAATGGGGCCTTGAAGCCACCAGGTGAACCGCAGCCAAGCGCATGGGGCGTTGAATTCACCAGGTATACCCAATCGAAGCAAATGGGGCCTTGCAGGCACCAGATTATCCCCAGGTATGTGACTGGGGCCTTGCAGCCACCACGTCGACCCCCTGTAAGCCTATGGGGACCTGCAGCCACCAGGTAAACCCCAGGTAAGCAAATGGGGCCTTGCACCCACCAGGTCAACCCCAGATAAGCCAATGGGGCCTTCCAGATACCAGGTCAACCCAATGCAAGCGTATGGGGCCTTGGAGCCACTAGGTCAACCCCATGCAAGTATATGGGGCCTTGCAGACACCAGGTGTACCCCCGGGAAGCGAATGGGGCCTTGCAGCCACGAGGTCAACCCCCTGGAATAGAATGGGGCCTTGCAGCCACCAGGTCAATCCCATGTAAGCTAATGGGGCCTTGCAGACACCAGGTCAACCGAATCCAAGTGAATGGGGCCTTCTAGCCACCAGGTCAACCCCTGCATGTGAATGCGGCCTTGCAGCCACCAGGTCTACCCCAGGCAAGTGAGCGTGGCCTTGCAGCCACCAGGTCCACCCGCTACAAGCGTTTGGGGCCTTGCAGCCACCGGGTGTAACTCAGGGAAGCCTACGAGGATTTGCAGCCACCAGGTCAACCCAATGCAAGCGAATGGGGCCTTGAAGCCACCAAGTTAACCCCAGGCAAGTGAATGGGGCCTGGCAACCACCAGGTTTTCCCCAAGTAATTGAATGGGGACTTGCAGTCACCAGGTCAACCCCCTGCAAGCCTATGGGGCCCTAAAGCCACCAGGTCAACACCAGGTAAGTGAATGGGGCCTTGCAGACACCAGCTCAACCCCAGGCAAGCGCATGAGTCCTTGCAGACAACAGGTCAACCCCCGGAAAGCGAATGTGGCCTTGCAGACAACAGCTCAACCCAATGCAAGTGAATGGGGCCTTGCAGCCACCAGGTCAACCCAAGCTAAGTGAATGTGGCCTTGCAACCACCAGGTCAACCCCCTGCAAGCGATTGGGGACTTGCAGCCACCAGGTCCAGCCCAGGTAAGCGAATGGGGCCTTGAAGACATCAGGTCAACCCAATGGAAGTGAATGGGGCCTTGCAGCCTCCAGCTCATCCCCATTTAAGCGAATGGGGCCTTGCAGCCACCAAGTACACCCCGGGGAAGCGAATGGGGCCTTGCAGAAACAAGGTCAACCCCAAGCAAGCCTACGTGTCTTTGGAAACAGCAGGTAAAGCCCCTGCAAGCGAATGGGTCCTTGCAGCCACCAGGTGTAACTCAGGCAAGCCTACGGGGCCTTGCAGCCACCTGGTCAACCCCAGGTAAGCGAATGGGGCCTTGCATCGAAAAGGGCAACCCCCTGCAAGCCTATGGGGCCCTGCAGCCACCAGGTGAACCCCACGTAAGTGAATGGGGCCTTGAAGCCAACATGTTAACCCCAGGTAAGCGAATGGGGCCTTGCAGACACCAGGTCAACCCAATGCAAGCTAATGGGGCCTTACAGCCTCCAGGTGAACCCTAGGTAAGCGAATGGGTCCTTGCAGACACCAGGTCCACCCCAGGCAAGAGAATGGGGCTTGCAGCCACCAGGTTAACCCCAGATAAGCGAATTGGACCCTGCAGCCACCAGGTCAACCCAATGCAAGTCAAAGGGGACTTGCAGCCACCAGATCAACCCTCTGGAAGCGAATAGGGCCTTGCTGCCACCAGGGCAACCCATGCAGGTGAACGGGGCCTTACATTGACCAGGTCAACCCCTTGCAAGCCTATGGGGCCCTGCAGCCACCACATGAACCCCCGGAAAGTGAATGGGGCCTTGCATCCACTAAGTCATCCCGAGGCAAGCAAAGGGGGACTTTCATCCACCAGTTCAAACCCAGGCAAGTGAATGGGGCCTTGGATCGACCAGGGCAACCCCCTGCAAGCGTATGGGGCCCTGTAGCCACCAGGTGAACTCCAGGTAAGTGAATGGGGCCTTGCTGCCACCATGTTAACCCCAGGTAAGCGAATGGGGCCTTGCAGCCACCAGGTGAACCCAATGCAAGTGAATTGGGCCCTGCAGCCACCAAGTCAACTCTAGGTAAGTGAATGGGGCCTTGCAGACACCAGGTCAACCCAAGGGAAGTGAATAGGGCCTTGCAGACACCAGGTCTACTGCAGGTAAGCAGATGGGGCCTTGCAGACACCATTTCTACCCAATGCAAGCGAATGGGGCCTTGCAGCCACCAGGTCAACCCAATGCAAACGAATGGAGCGTTTCAGACAGCAGGTCAATCGATTGCTAGCGAATGTCGCTTTTCAGCCACCAGGTCAATCCCCTGTAAGCGAATGGGGCCTCGAAGTCACCAGGTGAACCCCAGGGAAGTGAATTGGGCCTTCCAGCCACCAGGTTAACCCCAGGCAAACGAATGAGGCCTTACAGCCACCAGGTCAGCCCCAGGCAAGCGAATGGGGCCTTTCAGCCACCAAGTCAACCCAAGGAAAGTGAACGGGGCCTTGCAGCACCAGGTTAACCCCTGGCAAGCGAATGAGGCCTTACAACCACCTGGTCAACCCCAGGCAAGCGAATGGGGTCTTTCAGCCACCATGTCAACCCAATTCAAGCGAGTGGGACCTTGCAACCACCAGGTCAACTGTAGGTAAGCGAATGGGGCCTTGCAGCCACCAAGTCCACCCCAGGCTACTGAATGGGCCTTGCAGCCACCAGTTGTAACTCAGGCAAGCCTACAGGGACTTGCAGCCACCACATCAACCCAATGCAAGTGAATGGGGCCTGGCAGTCATCAGGTGAACCTCAGGTAAGCGGATGGGTCCTTTCAGACACCAGGTGAACCCAATGCAAGCGAATCTGGCTTTGCAGCCACCAGGTCAATCCCCTGCAAGCGAATGGGGCCTTCCAG
>NW_028324816.1:0-29007 GCF_052110815.1 Crocodylus siamensis
AGGGCCAGGCCCTAGTGTCTTGCCTGGGGTTGACCTGGTGGCTGCAGGTCCCCATAGGCTAGCAGGGGGGTTGACCTGGTGGCTGCAATGTCCCATTCGCTTACCTGGGATTGAACTGGAGGCTGCCAGGCCCCATTCGCTTGCCTGGGGTTGACCTGGGCTCCTAAAGTCCCCCTAGGCATGCCTGGCTTGTACTGGTGACCGGACTTGCTCCCGCCCTGGGCTTCACTCCAAAAAAACCACCGGGAGTGCGGACGCAGGACCCGCACAACCGCCAGGGGCTTAAGCCTCCAAGGAGTGCCCCCTCCACCCAGGCTTAAGCCTCCAAGGAGTGCCCCCAACACCTGGGCCAGGCCCTAGTCTCTTGCCTGGGGTTGACCTGGGGCCTGCAGGGCCCCATCGGCTTGCAGGGGGTTCACCTGGTGGCTTCAAGGCCCCATTCGCTTACCTGGTTTTGACCTGGAGGCTGCAAGGCCCCATTCGCTTACATGGGTTTGACCTGGAGGCTGCCAGGCCCCATTCGCTTGCCTGGGGTAGACCTGGTGTCTGCAAGGCCCCATTCACTTGCCTGGGGTTGACCTGAGCTCCAAATTCCCCCTAGGCATGTCTGGGGTTGACCTGGTCCCCGGATATGCTGCCGCTCTGAGCTTCACTCCCAAAAAACCACCGGAAGTGCGGATGCAGGACCCGCACAACCGCCACGGCATTAAGCCTCCATCAAGTCCTCCCCCACCTGGGGTTTAAGCATCCAAGGAGTGTCCCCTGCACCTGGGCCAGGCCCCTTTCTCTTGCCTGGGGTTGACCTGGGGCCTGCAGGGCCCCATAGGCTTGCAGGGGGTTGACCTGGAGGCTGCAAGGCCCATTCGCTTGCCTGGGGTTGACCTGGGCTCCAAAAGTCCCCCTAGGAATGCCTGGGGTGGTTCTGGTGCCCGGACTTGGTTCCACCCTGGGCTTCACTTCCACAAAACCACCGGGAGTGCGGACGCAGGACCCGCACAACCACCAGGGCCTTAAGCCTCCAAGGAGTGCCCCCTCCACCCGGGCTTAAGCCTCCAAGGAGTGCCCCCCCACCCCTGGGCCAGGCCCTAGTGTCTTGCCTGGGGTTGACTTGGGGCCTGCAGGGCCCCATAGGCTTGCAGGGGGTTGACCTGGTGGCTGCAAGGCCCCATTCGCTTACCTGGGTTTGACCTGGAGGCTGCAAGGCCCCATTCGCTTACCTGGGTTTGACCTGGAGGCTGCCAGGCCCCATTCGCTTGCCTGGGTTTTGACCTGGAGGCTGCCAGGCCCCATTCGCTTGCCTGGGGTTGACCTGAGCTCCAGAAGTCCCCCTAGGCATGCCTGGCGTTGTCCTGGTACCCGCACTTGGTTCCGCCTTGGGCTTCACTCCCAAAAAACCACCGGAAGTGCGGACGCAGCACCCGAAAAAACCACCAGGGTCTTAAGCCTCCATCAAGTGCCCCCCCACCCAAGCCTAAGCCCTCCAAGGAGTGTCCCCCCACACCTGGGCCAGGCCCCATTCTCTTGCCTGGGGTTGACCTGGTGGCTGCAGGTCCCCATAGGGCTAGCAGGGGGTTGACCTGGTGGCTGCTAGGCCCCATTCGCTTACCTGGCATTGAACTGGAGGCTGCCAGGCCCCATTCGCTTGCCTGGGGTTGACCTGGGCTCCTAAAGTCCCCCTAGGCATGCTTGGCTTGTTCTGGTGCCCGGACTTGCTCCCGCCCTGGGCTTCACTCCAAAAAAACAACCGGGAGTGCGGACGCAGGACCCGCACAACCGCCAGGGGCTTAAGCCTCCATCAAGTGCCCGCGCACCCAGGCTCAAGCCTCCAACAAGTGCCCCCCGCACCTGGGCCAGGCCGCATTCACTTGCCTAGGGTTCACCTGGTGGCTACAAGGTCCCATTCGCTTACCTGGGGTTGACCTGGTGTCTGCAAGGCCCCATTTACTTCCCTGGGGTTGACCTGGGCTCCAAAAGTCCCCCCTAGGCATGCCTGGGGTTGACCTGGTCCCCGCATATGCTGCCGCTCTGAGCTTCACTCCCAAAAAACCACCGGAAGTGCGGATGCAGGACCCGCAGAACCGCCACGGCCTTAAGGCTCCATCAAGTCCTCCCCCACCTGGGTTTAAGCCTTCAAGGAGTGTCCCCTGCACCTGGGCCAGGCCCCTTTCTCTTGCCTGGGGTTGACCTGGGGCCTGCAGGGGGGTGACCAGGTGGCTGCAAGGCCCCATTGGCTTACCTGGGTTTGTCCTGGAGGCTGGAAGGCCCCATTCGCTTGCCTGGGTTTGACCGGGCCTCCAAAATCCCCCTAGGCATGCCTGGGGTTGTCCTGGTGCCCGGATTTGGTCCCGCCCTGGGCTTCACTCCCACAAAACCACCGGGAGTGCGGACGCAGGACCCGAAAAACCACCAGGGGCTTAAGCCTCCATCAAGTGCCCCCCCCACCCAAGCTTAAGCCTCCCAAGGAGTGCCCCCCAACACCTGGGCCAGGCCCCATTCTCTTGCCTGAGGTTGACCTTGTGGCTGCAGGTCCCCATAGGCTTGCAGGGGGTTGACCTGGGGGCTGGAAGGCCCCATTCGCTTACATGGGATTGACCTGGAGGCTGCAAGGCCCATTCGCTTGTGTCAGGGGGCGGCAACTAGGGGCGGCCGTGAGCTCCCTAGCGCCGCCTACCGTCACGTTTAGGGTGACGTAGCACCCTCAGAATCTCGCCCGCCACGACTTTGATGTTAAGATATATGATATGGAGGCTGCCAGTTTCCCTAATGGACGGTTTTGTTAGTCGTCCCTATTCCCAGACGGGGATTCGATAAGCGTCCTGCCTTAAGGGCAATGCGTGCCTCCAAGCCTCCCCCTTAGCACGCCCCAAGCCTCGCAGCTATTCCGGGGGACGCTTGTATGGTCCCTCGCCCCTCGGGTGCCCTTGCTCTCACTCTCGGGCACCGGGCTCTTCGCCCACCTGGCGCCTCCTTGGGTCGGGCCCCAATCTCTGGCCCGTTCCCACGCCTTGGGCCTGTCCTGCTAGCAGCCAGCTACCTGCTGGCACTTCCTGGGTCGGCTCGTCAGCGCCGCTCACCACCGGCGCCCCCTGGGCCGGGTTCTAGCCGGCGCCTGGCTCACCGCCGGCTCTGCCTTCCGTTTGGAGCGCTCTCGCCGCCCTAGCCTCGGCGCCCTGGGCCGGCACGCTCTCACCGCCCGGATCTCGGCTCTATCGCGGCCCTAGTCTCGGCGCCCTTGGACCGGCGCTATCGCCGTCCTGCTCCCGGCGCCCTTGGACCGGCGCTATCGCCGTCCTGCTCCCGGCGCCCTTGGACCGGCGCTATCGCCGTCCTGCTCCCGGCGCCCTTGGACCGGCGCTATCGCCGTCCTGCTCTCGTCTCACGAACCTCCTGTTCTGCGCCCTCTCCGGGCCTCGCCCTCCCTGGGGCCTGTCCCGCGCTCTCCGTGCTGCGCCCTCTCCGGGCCTCGCCCTCCCTGGGGCCTGTCCAGCGCTCTCCGCGCTGCGCGCCTCACGCACTTGGGGCTCAGGTGGCCGTAGCCGTGCCTGGCCCCCCTTGACCCTTTCTTGGGTCTTTTGCCCCACTGGGCAAAGTGCCGTCCTTACGGGCCGGGGGTCCAACCCCGTGCTCCGTGCCACGCCGGCACAAACTTGTACCGCGCTCTCCGCGCTGCGCGCCTCCCGCGCTCGGGGCTCAGGTGGCCGTAGCCGTGCCTGGCCCCCTGGCACTGTGCCCCTACTGGGCACTCGGAGCCCCCAAACTGCTGGGGAGCCCCGCTGAGGCCTTGCCCCCTCTGGCCTGACTGCACGTGCCTCGCGCACTGTCCTCTGCCCCGCCTTGGGCCTTGCCCTCTCGGGGCTGACTCTGCGCCTCGCGCTCTGTCTCTGCCCCGCTCCGGGGCTAAACACCGCCCCTTATGGGCCGGGGTCTGTAACCCCGCACGCCGCGCCCTCGCCGGCGCAATATGGTGCCCTATCGCACCGACAATAGTGCCCCTGGCACTATGCCCAACTGGGCACTGGGAACCCCCCAGGCTGTGGGGAAGCTCCCCTTGAGGCCTCCTCGCTCCCCTACAGCCTCCCCGGTCCTCCGGATGTAAACTATAACTAAACACTCAAGCCATCTGGCTATAACATAAGCAAAGGCTCCACACACCTAATGACTCCAAGCCCCACCAGGGCTCTTAATCCTACCTCCAGTTAGGGCTATCCTGTTCCCTGCATCATTGCAGCCGGTTAGCGCGATGAAGTAGTAGCCACTAACCCCGGCCGCTCAGCTCAGCCGCAGAGCTCCTGCTCCTGCGGCAGCCAGAAGGGAACTGTGTCTCAGGCTCTGGCCTGAGCTGGTTATAAAGGCTTGGCCCTGCCCCCTTCCGGTCATGTGACCACCTGGTTGCCCTGGCAACCAGGCACCTGAGCTGCCTGGGTGATTGGCAGCTCTGCCAATCAGCCGCAGAGTCACGGGGCACCTCTGTGACTCCGTGACAGCTTGCCTGGGGTTGACCTGGGCTTCGAAAGTCCCCCTAGGCATGCCTGGGTTATTCTGGTGCCCGGACTTGCTGCTGCCCTGGGCTTCACTCCCAAAAAGCCACTGGGAGAGCGCAAGCAGGACAAGCACAACCGCCAGGGGCTTAAGCCTCCATCAAGTGCCCCCCCGCACCAGGGTTCAGAGCCTCCAAGGAGTGCCCCAGCCACCTGTGCCACGCCCAGTTCTATTGCCTGGGGTTGACCTGGGGCCTGCAGGGCCCCATTTGCTTGCCTAGGGTTCACCTTGGTGGCTACAAGGCCCCATTCCCTTAACTGGGGTTGACCTGGTGTCTGCAAGGCCCGATTTGCTTGCCTTGGGTTGACCTGGGCTCCAAAAGTCCCCCTAGGAATGCCTGGGGTGGTTCTGGTGCCCGGATTTGGTTCCGCCCTGGGCTTCACTTCCACAAAACCACCGGGAGTGCGGACGCAAGACCCGCAAAACCACCAGGGACTTAAGCCTCCATCAGGAGTGCCCCCTCCACCCAAGCTTAAGCCTCCAAGGAGTGCCCCCCCCACCCGGGCTTAAGCCTCCAAGGAGTGCCCCCACACCTGGGCCAGGCCTATTCACTTGCCTGGGGTTGACCTGGTGGCCTGCACGGCCCCATAGGCTTGCAGGGGGTCGACCTGGTTGCCCTAGGGCTTAAGCCTAAATCAAGTGCCCCCCCCACCCGGGCTTAAGCCTCCAAGGAGTGCCCCAGCCACCTGGGCCACGCCCAGTTCTATTGCCTGGGGTTGACCTGGTGCCTGATAGGCCCCATTCGCTTGCCTGGGGTTGAGCTGGTGGCTGCAAGGCCCCATTCGCTTGCCTGGGGTTGACCTGGGCTCCAAAAGTCCCCCTAGGCATGCCTGGGGTTGTCCTGGTGCCCGGACTCGCTGCCGCCCTGGGCTTCACTCCCAAAAAACCACCGGGAGTGCGGACGCAGGACCCGCACAACCGCCAGGGTCTTAAGCCTCCATCAAGTGCCCGCAGCACCCAGGCTCAAGCCTCCAAGTGCCCCCCCCACCTGGGCCAGGCCCCATTCATTTGCCTAGGGTTCACCTGGTGGCTACAAGACCCCATTCGCTTACCTGGGGTTGACCTGGTGGCTGCAAGGCCCCATTCGCTTGCCTGGGGTTGACCTGGTCTCCAAGAGACCCCTAGGAATGCCTGGGGTTGTTCTGGTGCCCGGACTTGGTTCCGCCCTGGGCTTCACTCCCACAAAACCACTGGGAGTGCGGACGCAAGACCCTCAAAGCCACCAGGGGCTTAAGCCCCCATCAAGTGCCCCCCTACTCAAGCTTAAACCTCCAAGGAGTGCCCCCTCCACACCTGGGCCAGGCCCCATTCACTTGCCTGGGGTTGACCTGGTGGCTGCAGGGCCGCATATGCTTTCAGGGGGTCGACCTGGTGGATGCAAGGCCCCGCTCGCTTACCTGGGTTTGCCTTGGTGCCTGCTAGGCCCCATTCGCTTGCCTGGGCTTGACCTGGTGGCTGCAAGGCCCCATTCGCTTGCCTGGGGTTGACCTGGGCTCCAACATCCCCCTTGGCATGCCTCGCGTTGTCCTGGTGCCCGGACTTGGTTCCGCCCTGGGCTTCACTCCCAAAAACCACCGGGAGTGCGGACGCGGGATCCGCACAACCACCAGGGCCTTAAGCCTCCAAGGAGTGCCCCCTCCACCCGGGCTTAAGCCTCCAAGGAGTGCCCCCCACACCTGGGCCAGGCCCTAGTCTCTTGCCTGGGGTTGACCTGGGGCCTGCAGGGCCCCATAGGCTTGCAGGGGGTTGACCTGGTTGCCCTAGGGCTTAAGCCTAAATCAAGTGCCCCCCCCACTCGGGCTTAAGCCTCCAAGGAGTGCCCCACCCACCTGGGCCACGCCCAGTTCTATTGCCTGGGGTTGACCTGGGGCCTGCAGGGCCCCATTTGCTTCCCTGGGTTTGCCTTGGTGCCTGCTAGGCCCCATTCGCTTGCCTGGGGTTGACCTGGGCTCCAAAAGTCCCCCTAGGCATGCCTGGGTTGTTCTGGTGCCCGGACTTGCTCCCGCCCTGGGCTTGACTCCCAAAAAACCACCGGGAGTGCGGACGCAGGACCCGCACAACCGCCAGGGGCTTAAGCCTCCATCAAGTGCCCCCCGCACCCAGGCACAAGCCTCCAAGTGCCCCCCCCACCTGGGCCAGGCCCCATTCATTTGCCTAGGGTTCACCTGGTGGCTACAAGGCCCCATTCGCTTACCTGGGGTTGACCTGGTGTGTGCAAGGCCCCATTCGCTTGCCTGGGGTTGACCTGGGCTCCAAAAGTCCCCCTAGGAATGCCTGGGGTTGTTCGGTTGCCCGGACTTGGTTCCACCCTGGGCTTCACTCCCACAAAACCACCGGGATTGCGGACGCAAGAACCGCAAAACCACCAGGGGCTTAAGCCCCCATCTAGTGCCCCGCCACCCAAGCTTAAGCCTCCAAGGAGTGCCCCCCCCACACCTGGGCCAGGCCCCATTCACTTGCCTGGGGTTGACCTGGTGGCTGCAGGGCCGCATAGGCTTGCAGGGGGTCGACCTGGTGGATGCAAGGCCCCTCTCGCTTACCTGGGTTTGCCTTGGTGCCTGCTAGGCCCCATTCGCTTGCCTGGGGTTGACCTGGTGGCTGCAAGGCCCCATTCGCTTGCCTGGGGTTGACCTGGGCTCCAAAATCCCCCTAGGCATGCCTGGGTTGTTCTGGTGCCCGGACTTGCTCCCGCCCTGGGCTTGACTCCCAAAAAACCACCGGGAAGGCGGACGCAGGACCCACACAACCGCCAGGGGCTTAAGCCTCCAAGGAGTGCCCCCTCCACCCGGGCTTAAGCCTCCAAGGAGTGCCCCCTCCACCTGGGCTTAAGCCTCCAAGGAGTGCCCCCCACACCTGGGCCAGGCCCTAGTCTCTTGCCTGGGGTTGACCTGGGGCCTGCAGGGCCCCATAGGCTTACAGGGGGTTGACCTGGTTGCCCTAGGGCTTAAGCCTAAATCTAGTGCCCCCCCCACCCGGGCTTAAGCCTCCAAGGAGTGCCCCAGCCACCTGGGCCACGCCCAGTTCTATTGCCTGGGGTTGACCTGGGGCCTCCAGGGCCCCATTTGCTTCCCTGGGTTTGCCTTGGTGACTGCTAGGCCCCATTCGCTTGCCTGGGGTTGACCTGGTGGCTGCAAGGCCCCATTCGCTTGCCTGGGGTTGACCTGGGCTCCAAAAGTCCCCCTAGGCATGCCTGGGGTTGTCCTGGTGCCCGGACTCGCTACCGCCCTGGGCTTCACTCCCAAAAAACCACCGGGAGTGCGGACGCGGGACCCGCACAACCACAAGGGCCTTAAGCCCCCAAGGAGTGCCCCCTCCCCCCGGGCTTAAGCCTCCAAGGAGTGCCCCCTCCACCCGGGCTTAAGCCTCCAAGGAGTGTCCCACCCACCTGGGCCACGCCCAGTTCTATTGCCTGGGGTTGACCTGGTGTCTGCAAGGCCCCATTCGCTTGCCTGGGGTTGACCTGGGCTCCAAAAGTCCCCCTTGGAATGCCTGGGGTTGTTCTGGTGCCCGGACTTGGTTCCGCCCTGGGCTTCACTCCCACAAAACCACCGGGACTGCGGACGCAAGACCCGCAAAACCACCAGGGGCTTAAGCCCCCATCAAGTGCCCCCCCACCCAAGCTTAAGCCTCCAAGGAGTGCCCCCCCCACACCTGGGCCAGGCCCCATTCACTTGCCTGGGGTTGACCTGGTGGCTGCAGGGCCGCATAGGCCTGCAGGGGGTCGACCTGGTGGCTAGAAGGCCCCATTCGCTTCCCTGGGTTTGCCTTGGTGCCTGCTAGGCCCCATTCGCTTGCCTGGGGTTGACCTGGTGGCTGCAACGCCCCATTCGCTTGCCTGGGGTTGACCTGGGCCCAAACATCCCCCTAGGCATGCCTCGCGTTGTCCTGGTGCCCGGACTTGGTTCCGCCCTGGGCTTCACACCAAAAAAACCACCGGGAGTGCGGACGCAGGACCCGCACAACTGCCAGGGGCTTAAGCCTCCATCATGTGCCCCCCGCACCCAGGCTCTAGCCTCCAACAAGTGCCCCCCGCACTTGGGCCAGGCCCCATTCGCTTGCCTAGGGTTCACCTGGTGGCTACAAGGCCCCATTCGCTTACCTGGGGTTGACCTGGTGTCTTCAAGGCCCCATTCGCTTGCCTGGCGTTGACCGGGGCTCCAAAAGTCCCCCTAGGCATGCCTGGGCTTGACCTGGTCCCCGGATATGCTGCCGCTCTGAGCTTCACTCCCAAAAAACCACCGGAAGTGCGGATGCAGGACCCGCACAACCACCACGGCCTTAAGCCTCCATCAAGTCCTCCCCCACCTGGGTTTAAGCCTCCAAGGAGTGTCGCCTGCACCTGGGCCAGGCCCCTTTCTCTTGCCTGGTGTTGACCTGGGGCCTGCAGGGCCCCATAGGCTTGCAGGGGGGTGACCTGGTGGCTGCAAGGCCCCATTCGCTTTCCTGGGTTTGACCTGGAGGCTGGAAGGCCCCATTCGCTTGCCTGGGGTTGACCTGGAGTTCCAAAGTCCCCCTAGGCATGCCTGGGTTGTTCTGGTGCCCGGACTTGCTGCTGCCCTGGGCTTCACTCCCAAAAAGCCACTGGGAGTGTGCACGCAGGACAAGCACAACAGCCAGGGGCTTAAGCCTAAATCAAGTGCCCCCGCCACCTGGGCTTAAGCCTCCAAGGAGTGCCCCCCCGACCTGGGCCAGGCCCCATTCATTTGCCTAGGGTTCACCTGGTGGCTACAAGGCCCCATTCGCTTACCTGGGGCTGACCTGGTGTCTGCAAGGCCCCATTCGCTTGCCTGGGGTTGACCTGGGCTCCAAAAGTCCCCCTAGGAATGCCGGGGGTTGTTCTGGTGTCCGGACTTGGTTCCGCCCTGGGCTTCACTCCCACAAAACCACCGGGACTGCGGATGCAAGACCCGTAAAACCACCAGGGGCTTAAGCCCCCATTAAGTGCCCCCCTACCCAAGCTTAAGCCTCCAAGGAGTGCCCCCCCCACACCTGGGCCAGGCCCCATTCACTTGCCTGGGGTTGACCTGGTGGCTGCAGGGCCGCATAGGCTTGCAGGGGGTCGACCTGGTGGATGCAAGGCCCCGCTCGCTTACCTGGGTTTGCCTTGGTGCCTGCTAGGCCCCATTCGCTTGCCTGGGGTTGACCTGGTGGCTGCAAGGCCCCATTCGCTTGCCTGGGGTTGACCTGGGCTCCAAAATCCCCCTAGGCATGCCTGGGTTGTTCTGGTGCCCGGACTTGCTTCCGCCCTGGGCTTGACTCCCAAAAAACCACCGGGAGGGCGGACGCAGGACCCGCACAACCACCAGGGCCTTAAGCCTCCAAGGAGTGCCCCCTCCACCCGGGCTTAAGCCTCCAAGGAGTGCCCCCTCCACCCGGGCTTAAGCCTCCAAGGAGTGCCCCCCACCCCTGGTCCAGGCCCTAGTGTCTTGCCTGGGGTTGACCTGGGGCCTGCAGGGCCCCATAGGCTTGCAGGGGGTTGACCTGGTGGCTGCAAGGCCCCATTCGCTTACCTGGGTTTGACCTGGAGGCTGCAAGGCCCCATTCGCTTACCTGGGTTTGACCTGGAGGCTGCCAGGCCCCATTCGCTTACCTGGGTTTGACCTGGAGGCTGCCAGGCCCCATTCGCTTACCTGGGTTTGACCTGGAGGCTGCCAGGCCCCATTCGCTTACCTGGGTTTGACCTGGAGGCTGCCAGGCCCCATTCGCTTGCCTGGGGTTGACCTGAGCTCCAAAAGTCCCCCTAGGCATGTCTGGGGTTGACCTGGTCCCCGGATATGCTGCCGCTCTGAGCTTCACTCCCAAAAAACCACCGGAAGTGCGGATGCAGGACCCGCACAACCGCCACGGCCTTAAGCCTCCATTAAGTCCTCCCCCACCTGGGTTTAAGCCTCCAAGGAGTGTCCCCTGCACCTGGGCCAGGCCCCTTTCTCTTGCCTGGGGTTGACCTGGGGCCTGCAGGGCCCCATAGGCTTGCAGGGAGTTGACCTGGAGGCTGCAAGGCCTATACGCTTGCCTGGGGTTGACCTGGCTATCGAAAGTCCGCCTAGGCATGCCTGGCGTTGTCCTGGTACCCGCACTTGCTTCCGCCTTGGGCTTCACTCCCAAAAAACCACCGGGAGTGCGGACGCAGGACCCGAAAAACCACCAGGGTCTTAAGCCTCCATCAAGTGCCCCCCCACCCAAGCCTAAGCCTCCAAGGAGTGTCCCCCACACCTGGGCCAGGCCCCATTCTCTTGCCTGGGGTTGACCTGGTGGCTGCAGGGCCCCATAGGCTTGTAGGGGGTCGACCTGGGGTCTGCAAGGCCCCATTCGCTTACCTGGGTTTGACCTGGAGGCTGCAAGGCCCCATTCGCTTTCCTGGGGTTGACCTGGGCTCCAAAATTCCCCCTAGGCATGCCTAGGGTTGTCCTGGTGTCCGGACTCGCTGCCGCCCTGGGCTTCACTCCCAAAAAACCACCGGCAGTGCGGACGCACGACCCGCACAACCGCCACGGGCTTAAGCCTCCATCAAGTGCCCCCCGCACCCAGGCTCAAGCCTCCAACAAGTGCCCCCCGCACCTGAGCCAGGCCCCATTCGCTTGCCTAGGGTTCACCTGTTGGCTACAAGGCCCCGTTCGCTCTAGCTGGGGTTGACCTGGTGTCTGCAAGGCCCCATTCGCTTGCCTGGGGTTGACCTGGGCTCCAAAAGTCCCCCTAGGCATGCCGGGGCTTGACCTGGTCCCAGGATATGCTGCCGCTCTGAGCTTCACTCCCAAAAAACCACCGGAAGTGCGGATGCAGGACCCGCACAACCGCCACGGCCTTAAGGCTCCATCAAGTCCTCCCCCACCTGGGTTAAAGTCTCCAAGGAGTGTCCCCTGCACCTGGGCCAGGCCCCTTTCTCATGCCTGGGGTTGACCTGGGGCCTGCAGGGCCCCATAGGCTTGCAGGGGGGTGACCTGGTGGCTACAAGGCCCGATTGGCTTACCTGGGTTTGACCTGGAGGATGGAAGGCCCCATTCGCTTGCCTGGGGTTGACCGGTGCTCCAAAAGTCCCCCTAGGCATGCCTGGGGTTGTCCTGGTGCCCGGACTCGCTGCCGCCCCTGGGCTTCACTCCCAAAAAACCACCGGGAGTGCGGACGCAGGACCCGCACAACCACCAGGGCCTTAAGCCTCCAAGGAGTGCCCCCTCCACCCGGGCTTAAGCCTCCAAGGAGTGCCCCCTCCACCCGGGCTTAAGCCTCCAAGGAGTGCCCCCCCCACACCTGGACCAGGCCCCATTCACTTCCCTGGGGTTGACCTGGTGGCTGCAGGGCCCCATAGGCTTGCACGGGGTCGACCTCGTGTCTGCAAGGCCCCGCTCGCTTACCTGGGTTTGCCTTGGTGCCTGCTAGGCCCCATTCGCTTGCCTGGGGTTGACCTGCTGGCTGCAAGGCCCCATTCACTTGCCTGGGGTTGACCTGGGCTCCAAAATCCCCCTAGGCATGCCTGGCGTTGTCCTGGTGCCCGGACTTGGTTCCGCCCTGGGCTTCACTCCCAAAAAACCACCGGGAGTGCGGACGCAGGACCCGAAAAACCACCAGGGGCTTAGGCCTCCATCACGTGCCCCCTCACCCAAGCTTAAGCCTCCAAGGAGTGTCCCCCACACCTGGGCCAGGCCCCATTCTCTTGCCTGGGGTTGACCTGGTGGCTGCAGGTCCCCATAGGCTAGCAGGGGGTTGACCTGGAGGCTGCAAGGCCCCATTCGCTTACCTGGGATTGAACTGGAGGCTGCCAGGCCCATTCGCTTGCCTGGGGTTGACATGGGCTTCGAATGTCCCCCTAGGCATGCCTGGGTTGTTCTGGTGCCCGGACTTGCTGCTGCCCTGGGCTTCACTCCCAAAAAGCCACTGCGAGAGCGCAAGCAGGACAAGCACAACCGCCAGGGGGTTAAGCCTCCATCAAGTGCCCAACGCAGCCAGGCTCAAGCCTCCAACAAGTGCCCCCCGCACCTGGGCCAGGCCCCATTCGCTTGCCTAGGGTTCAGCTGGTGGCTACAAGGCCCCATTCCCTTAACTGGGGTTGACCTGGTGTCTGCAAGGCCCCATTCGCTTGCCTGCGGTTGACCTGGGCTCCAAAAGTCCCCCTAGGAATGCCTGGGGTGGTTCTGGTGCCCGGACTTGGTTCCGCCCTGGGCTTCAGTTCCAGAAAACCACCGGGAGTGCGGACGCAAGACCCGCAAAACCACCAGGGACTTAAGCCTCCATCAAGTGCCCCCCCACCCAAGCTTAAGCCTCCAAGGAGTGCCCCCCCAACACCTGGGCCAGGCCCCATTCACTTCCCTGGGGTTGACGTGGTGGCTGCAGGGCCCCATAGGCTTGCAGGGGGTCGACCTGGTGGCTGCAAGGCCCCGCTCGCTTCCCTGGGTTTGCCTTGGTGCCTGCTAGGCCCCATTCGCTTGCCTGGGGTTGACCTGGCCTCCAAAATCCCCCTAGGCATGCCTGGCGATGTCCTGGTGCCCGGACTTGGTTCCGCCCTGGGCTTCACTCCCAAAAAACCACTGGGAGTGCGGACGCAGGACCCGCACAACCACCAGGGCCTTAAGCCTCCAAGGAGTGCCCCCTCCACCCGGGCTTAAGCCACCAAGGAGTGGCCCCTCCACCCGGGCTTAAGCCTCCAAGGAGTGCCCCCCACACCTGGGCCAGGCCCTAGTCCCTTGCCTGGGGTTGACCTGCGGCCTGCAGGGCCCCATCGGCTTGCAGGGGGTTGACCTGGTGGCTGCAAGGCCCCATTCGCTTACCTGGTTTTGACCTGGAGGCTGCAAGGCCCCATTCGCTTACCTGGGGTTGACCTGGGGCCTGCAGGGCCCCATAGGCTTGCAGGGGGTTGACCTGGAGGCTGCAAGGCCCATTCGCTTGCCTGGGGTTGACCTGGCTATCGAAAGTCCCCCTAGGCATGCCTGGGTTGTTCTGGTGCCCGGACTTGCTGCTGCCCTGGGCTTCACTCCCAAAAAGCCACAGGGAGTGCGCAAACAGGACAAGCACAACAGCCAGGGGCTTAAGCCTAAATCAAGTGCCCCCGCCACCCGGGATAAGACACCAAGGAGTGCCCCCCGCACCGGGGTCAGGCCCCATTCGCTTGCCTGGGGTTTACCTGGGCTCCAAAAGTCCCCCTAGGCATGCCTGGGTTGTTCTGGTGCCCGGACTTGCTCCCGCCCTGGGCTTCACTCCCAAAAAAACACCCGGAGTGCGGACGCAGGACCCGCAAAACCACCAGGGGCTTAAGCCTCCATCAAGTGCCCCTCCACCCAAGCTTAAGCCTCCAAGGAGTGCCCCCCCCACACCTGGACCAGGCCCCATTCACTTGCCTGGGGTTGACCTGGTGGCTGCAGGGCCCCATAGGCTTGTAGGGAATCGACCTGGGGTCTGCAAGGCCCCATTCGCTTACCTGGGTTTGACCTGGAGGCTGCAAGGCCCCATTCGCTTGCCTGGGGTTGACCTGGGCTCCGAAAGTCCCCCTAGGCATGCCTAGGGTTGTCCTGGTGCCCGGACGCGCTGCCGCCCTGTGCTTCACTCCCAAAAAACCACCGGCAGTGCGGACGCAGGACCCGCACAACCGCCACGGCCTTAAGGCTCCATGAAGTCCTCCCCCACCTGGGTTAAAGCCTCCAAGGAGTGTCCCCTGCACCTGGGCCAGGCTCCTTTCTCATGCCTGGGGTTGACCTGGGGCCTGCAGGGCCCCATAGGCTTGCAGGGGGGTGACCTGGTGGCTGCAAGGCCCCATTCGCTCTACCTGGGATTGACCTGGAGGCTGCAAGGCCCATTCGCTTGCCTGGGGTTGACCTGGTGGCTGCAAGACCCCATTCGCTTGCCTGGGGTTGACCTGGGCTCCAAAATCCCCCTAGGCATGCCTGGCGTTGTCCTGGTGCCCGGACTTGGTTCCGCCCTGGGCTTCACTCCCAAAAAACCACCGGGAGTGCGGACACAGGACCCGCACAACCACCAGGGCCTTAAGCCTCCAGGGAGTGCCCCCTGCACCCTGGCTTAAGCCTTCAAGGAGTGCCCCCTCCACCCGGGCTTAAGCCTCCAAGGAGTGCCCCCCACACCTGGGCCAGGCCCTAGTGTCTTGCCTGGGGTTGACCTGGTGGCTGCAGGTCCCCATAGGCTAGCAGGGGGTTGACCTGGTGGCTGCAATGTCCCATTCGCTTACCTGGGATTGAACTGGAGGCTGCCAGGCCCCATTCGCTTGCCTGGGGTTGACCTGGGCTCCTAAAGTCCCCCTAGGCATGCCTGGCTTGTACTGGTGACCGGACTTGCTCCCGCCCTGGGCTTCACTCCAAAAAAACCACCGGGAGTGCGGACGCAGGACCCGCACAACCGCCAGGGGCTTAAGCCTCCAAGGAGTGCCCCCTCCACCCAGGCTTAAGCCTCCAAGGAGTGCCCCCAACACCTGGGCCAGGCCCTAGTCTCTTGCCTGGGGTTGACCTGGGGCCTGCAGGGCCCCATCGGCTTGCAGGGGGTTCACCTGGTGGCTTCAAGGCCCCATTCGCTTACCTGGTTTTGACCTGGAGGCTGCAAGGCCCCATTCGCTTACATGGGTTTGACCTGGAGGCTGCCAGGCCCCATTCGCTTGCCTGGGGTAGACCTGGTGTCTGCAAGGCCCCATTCACTTGCCTGGGGTTGACCTGAGCTCCAAATTCCCCCTAGGCATGTCTGGGGTTGACCTGGTCCCCGGATATGCTGCCGCTCTGAGCTTCACTCCCAAAAAACCACCGGAAGTGCGGATGCAGGACCCGCACAACCGCCACGGCATTAAGCCTCCATCAAGTCCTCCCCCACCTGGGTTTAAGCATCCAAGGAGTGTCCCCTGCACCTGGGCCAGGCCCCTTTCTCTTGCCTGGGGTTGACCTGGGGCCTGCAGGGCCCCATAGGCTTGCAGGGGGTTGACCTGGAGGCTGCAAGGCCCATTCGCTTGCCTGGGGTTGACCTGGGCTCCAAAAGTCCCCCTAGGAATGCCTGGGGTGGTTCTGGTGCCCGGACTTGGTTCCACCCTGGGCTTCACTTCCACAAAACCACCGGGAGTGCGGACGCAGGACCCGCACAACCACCAGGGCCTTAAGCCTCCAAGGAGTGCCCCCTCCACCCGGGCTTAAGCCTCCAAGGAGTGCCCCCCACCCCTGGGCCAGGCCCTAGTGTCTTGCCTGGGGTTGACTTGGGGCCTGCAGGGCCCCATAGGCTTGCAGGGGGTTGACCTGGTGGCTGCAAGGCCCCATTCGCTTACCTGGGTTTGACCTGGAGGCTGCAAGGCCCCATTCGCTTACCTGGGTTTGACCTGGAGGCTGCCAGGCCCCATTCGCTTGCCTGGGTTTGACCTGGAGGCTGCCAGGCCCCATTCGCTTGCCTGGGGTTGACCTGAGCTCCAAAAGTCCCCCTAGGCATGCCTGGCGTTGTCCTGGTACCCGCACTTGGTTCCGCCTTGGGCTTCACTCCCAAAAAACCACCGGAAGTGCGGACGCAGCACCCGAAAAACCACCAGGGTCTTAAGCCTCCATCAAGTGCCCCCCCACCCAAGCCTAAGCCTCCAAGGAGTGTCCCCCACACCTGGGCCAGGCCCCATTCTCTTGCCTGGGGTTGACCTGGTGGCTGCAGGTCCCCATAGGCTAGCAGGGGGTTGACCTGGTGGCTGCTAGGCCCCATTCGCTTACCTGGCATTGAACTGGAGGCTGCCAGGCCCCATTCGCTTGCCTGGGGTTGACCTGGGCTCCTAAAGTCCCCCTAGGCATGCTTGGCTTGTTCTGGTGCCCGGACTTGCTCCCGCCCTGGGCTTCACTCCAAAAAAACAACCGGGAGTGCGGACGCAGGACCCGCACAACCGCCAGGGGCTTAAGCCTCCATCAAGTGCCCGCGCACCCAGGCTCAAGCCTCCAACAAGTGCCCCCCGCACCTGGGCCAGGCCGCATTCACTTGCCTAGGGTTCACCTGGTGGCTACAAGGTCCCATTCGCTTACCTGGGGTTGACCTGGTGTCTGCAAGGCCCCATTTACTTCCCTGGGGTTGACCTGGGCTCCAAAAGTCCCCCTAGGCATGCCTGGGGTTGACCTGGTCCCCGCATATGCTGCCGCTCTGAGCTTCACTCCCAAAAAACCACCGGAAGTGCGGATGCAGGACCCGCAGAACCGCCACGGCCTTAAGGCTCCATCAAGTCCTCCCCCACCTGGGTTTAAGCCTTCAATGAGTGTCCCCTGCACCTGGGCCAGGCCCCTTTCTCTTGCCTGGGGTTGACCTGGGGCCTGCAGGGGGGTGACCTGGTGGCTGCAAGGCCCCATTGGCTTACCTGGGTTTGTCCTGGAGGCTGGAAGGCCCCATTCGCTTGCCTGGGTTTGACCGGGCCTCCAAAATCCCCCTAGGCATGCCTGGGGTTGTCCTGGTGCCCGGATTTGGTCCCGCCCTGGGCTTCACTCCCACAAAACCACCGGGAGTGCGGACGCAGGACCCGAAAAACCACCAGGGGCTTAAGCCTCCATCAAGTGCCCCCCCACCCAAGCTTAAGCCTCCAAGGAGTGCCCCCCACACCTGGGCCAGGCCCCATTCTCTTGCCTGAGGTTGACCTTGTGGCTGCAGGTCCCCATAGGCTTGCAGGGGGTTGACCTGGGGGCTGGAAGGCCCCATTCGCTTACATGGGATTGACCTGGAGGCTGCAAGGCCCATTCGCTTGTGTCAGGGGGCGGCAACTAGGGGCGGCCGTGAGCTCCCTAGCGCCGCCTACCGTCACGTTAGGGTGACGTAGCACCCTCAGAATCTCGCCCGCCACGACTTTGATGTTAAGATATATGATATGGAGGCTGCCAGTTTCCCTAATGGACGGTTTTGTTAGTCGTCCCTATTCCCAGACGGGGATTCGATAAGCGTCCTGCCTTAAGGGCAATGCGTGCCTCCAAGCCTCCCCCTTAGCACGCCCCAAGCCTCGCAGCTATTCCGGGGGACGCTTGTATGGTCCCTCGCCCCTCGGGTGCCCTTGCTCTCACTCTCGGGCACCGGGCTCTTCGCCCACCTGGCGCCTCCTTGGGTCGGGCCCCAATCTCTGGCCCGTTCCCACGCCTTGGGCCTGTCCTGCTAGCAGCCAGCTACCTGCTGGCACTTCCTGGGTCGGCTCGTCAGCGCCGCTCACCACCGGCGCCCCCTGGGCCGGGTTCTAGCCGGCGCCTGGCTCACCGCCGGCTCTGCCTTCCGTTTGGAGCGCTCTCGCCGCCCTAGCCTCGGCGCCCTGGGCCGGCACGCTCTCACCGCCCGGATCTCGGCTCTATCGCGGCCCTAGTCTCGGCGCCCTTGGACCGGCGCTATCGCCGTCCTGCTCCCGGCGCCCTTGGACCGGCGCTATCGCCGTCCTGCTCCCGGCGCCCTTGGACCGGCGCTATCGCCGTCCTGCTCCCGGCGCCCTTGGACCGGCGCTATCGCCGTCCTGCTCTCGTCTCACGAACCTCCTGTTCTGCGCCCTCTCCGGGCCTCGCCCTCCCTGGGGCCTGTCCCGCGCTCTCCGTGCTGCGCCCTCTCCGGGCCTCGCCCTCCCTGGGGCCTGTCCAGCGCTCTCCGCGCTGCGCGCCTCACGCACTTGGGGCTCAGGTGGCCGTAGCCGTGCCTGGCCCCCTTGACCCTTTCTTGGGTCTTTTGCCCCACTGGGCAAAGTGCCGTCCTTACGGGCCGGGGTCCAACCCCGTGCTCCGTGCCACGCCGGCACAAACTTGTACCGCGCTCTCCGCGCTGCGCGCCTCCCGCGCTCGGGGCTCAGGTGGCCGTAGCCGTGCCTGGCCCCCTGGCACTGTGCCCCTACTGGGCACTCGGAGCCCCCAAACTGCTGGGGAGCCCCGCTGAGGCCTTGCCCCCTCTGGCCTGACTGCACGTGCCTCGCGCACTGTCTCTGCCCCGCCTTGGGCCTTGCCCTCTCGGGGCTGACTCTGCGCCTCGCGCTCTGTCTCTGCCCCGCTCCGGGGCTAAACACCGCCCTTATGGGCCGGGGTCTGTAACCCCGCACGCCGCGCCTCGCCGGCGCAATATGGTGCCCTATCGCACCGACAATAGTGCCCCTGGCACTATGCCCAACTGGGCACTGGGAACCCCCAGGCTGTGGGGAAGCTCCCCTTGAGGCCTCCTCGCTCCCCTACAGCCTCCCCGGTCCTCCGGATGTAAACTATAACTAAACACTCAAGCCATCTGGCTATAACATAAGCAAAGGCTCCACACACCTAATGACTCCAAGCCCCACCAGGGCTCTTAATCCTACCTCCAGTTAGGGCTATCCTGTTCCCTGCATCATTGCAGCCGGTTAGCGCGATGAAGTAGTAGCCACTAACCCCGGCCGCTCAGCTCAGCCGCAGAGCTCCTGCTCCTGCGGCAGCCAGAAGGGAACTGTGTCTCAGGCTCTGGCCTGAGCTGGTTATAAAGGCTTGGCCCTGCCCCCTTCCGGTCATGTGACCACCTGGTTGCCCTGGCAACCAGGCACCTGAGCTGCCTGGGTGATTGGCAGCTCTGCCAATCAGCCGCAGAGTCACGGGGCACCTCTGTGACTCCGTGACAGCTTGCCTGGGGTTGACCTGGGCTTCGAAAGTCCCCCTAGGCATGCCTGGGTTATTCTGGTGCCCGGACTTGCTGCTGCCCTGGGCTTCACTCCCAAAAAGCCACTGGGAGAGCGCAAGCAGGACAAGCACAACCGCCAGGGGCTTAAGCCTCCATCAAGTGCCCCCCGCACCAGGTTCAAGCCTCCAACAAGTGCCCCCCGCACCTGGGCCAGGCCCCATTCGCTTGCCTAGGGTTCACCTGGTGGCTACAAGGCCCCATTCCCTTAACTGGGGTTGACCTGGTGTCTGCAAGGCCCGATTTGCTTGCCTTGGGTTGACCTGGGCTCCAAAAGTCCCCCTAGGAATGCCTGGGGTGGTTCTGGTGCCCGGATTTGGTTCCGCCCTGGGCTTCACTTCCACAAAACCACCGGGAGTGCGGACGCAAGACCCGCAAAACCACCAGGGACTTAAGCCTCCATCAAGTGCCCCCCCACCCAAGCTTAAGCCTCCAAGGAGTGCCCCCCCCACACCTGGGACAGGCCCCATTCACTTGCCTGGGGTTGACCTGGTGGCTGCACGGCCCCATAGGCTTGCAGGGGGTCGACCTGGTGGCTTCAAGGCCCCGCTCGCTTACCTGGGTTTGCCTTGGTGCCTGATAGGCCCCATTCGCTTGCCTGGGGTTGAGCTGGTGGCTGCAAGGCCCCATTCGCTTGCCTGGGGTTGACCTGGGCTCCAAAAGTCCCCCTAGGCATGCCTGGGGTTGTCCTGGTGCCCGGACTCGCTGCCGCCCTGGGCTTCACTCCCAAAAAACCACCGGGAGTGCGGACGCAGGACCCGCACAACCGCCAGGGTCTTAAGCCTCCATCAAGTGCCCGCGCACCCAGGCTCAAGCCTCCAACAAGTGCCCCCCGCACCTGGGCCAGGCCGCATTCACTTGCCTAGGGTTCACCTGGTGGCTACAAGGTCCCATACGCTTACATGGGGTTGACCTGGTGTCTGCAAGGCCCCATTCGCTTCCCTGGGGTTGACCTGGGCTCCAAAAGTCCCCCTAGGCATGCCTGGGCTTGACCTGGTCCCTGGATATGCTGCCGCTCTGAGCTTCACTCCCAAAAAACCACCGGAAGTGCGGATGCAGGACCCGCAGAACCGCCACAGCCTTAAGGCTCCATCAAGTCCTCCCCCACCTGGGTTTAAGCCTCCAAGGAGTGTCCCCTGCACCTGGGCCAGGCCCCTTTCTCTTGCCTGGGGTTGAACTGGGGCCTGCAGGGCCCCATAGGCTTGCAGGGGGGTGACCTGGTGGCTGCAAGGCCCCATTGGCTTACCTGGGTTTGTCCTGGAGGCTGGAAGGCCCCATTCGCTTGCCTGGGGTTGACCGGGCCTCCAAAATCCCCCTAGGCATGCCTGGGGTTGTCCTGGTGCCCGGATTTGGTCCCGCCCTGGGCTTCACTCTCACAAAACCACCGGGAGTGCGGACGCAGGACCCGAAAAACCACCAGGGGTTTAAGCCTCCATCAAGTGCCCCCCCACCCAAGCTTAAGTCTCCAAGGAGTGCCCCCCACACCTGGGCCAGGCCCCATTCTCTTGCCTGGGGTTGACCTGGTGCCTGCAGGTCCCCATAGGCTTGCAGGGGGTTGACCTGGTGTCTGCAAGGCCCCATTCGCTTACCTGGGATTGACCTGGAGGCTGCCAGGCCCCATTCGCTTGCCTTGGGTTGACCTGGGCTCCTAAAGTCCCCGTAGGCATGCCTGGCATGTTCTGGTGCCCGGACTTGCTCCCGCCCTGGGCTTCACTCCCAAAAAAACACCGGGAGTGCGGACGCAGCACCCGCACAATCGCCAGGGGCTTAAACCTCCATCAAGTGCCCCCCGCACCAAGGCTCAAGCCTCCAACAAGTGCCCCCCAGACCTGGGCCAGGCCCCATTCGCTTGCCTAGGGTTCACTTGGTGGCTACAAGGCCCCATTCCCTTAACTGGGGTTGACCTGGTGTCTGCAAGGCCCCATTCGCTTGCCTGGGGTTGACCTGGGCTCCAAAAGTCCCCCTAGGAATGCCTGGGGTGGTTCTGGTGCCCGGACTTGGTAACGCCCTGGGCTTCACTTCCACAAAACCACCGGGAGTGCGGACGCAAGACCCGCAAAACCACCAGGGGCTTCAGCCTCCATCAAGTGCCCCCCCACCCAAGTTTAAGCCTCCAAGGAGTGCCCCCCCACACCTGGGCCAGGCCCCATTCAGTTGCTTGGGGTTGACCTGGTGGCTGCAGGGCCCCATAGGCTTGCAGGGGGTCGTCCTGGTGGCTGCAAGGCCCCGCTCGCTTCCCTGGATTTGCCTTGGTGCCTGCTAGGCCCCATTCGCTTGCCTGGGGTTGAGCTGGTGGCTGCAAGGCCCCATTCGCTTTCCTGGGGTTGACCTGGGCTCCAAAATCCCCCTAGGCATGCCTGGCGTTGTCCTGGTGCCCGGACTTGGTTCCGCCCTGGGCTTCACTCCCAGAAAACCACCGGGAGTGCGGACGCAGGACCCGCACAACCACCAGGGCCTTAAGCCTCCAAGGAGTACCCCCTCCACCCGGGCTTAAGCCTCCAAGGAGTGCCCCCTCCACCCGGGCTTAAGCCCCCAAGGAGTGCCCCCCACACGTGGGCCAGGCCCTAGTCTCTTGCCTGGGGTTGACCTGGGGCCTGTAGGGCCCCATAGGCTTGCAGGGGGTTGACCTGGTGGCTGCAAGGCCCCATTCGCTTGCCTGGGGTTGACCTGGTGGCTGCAAGGCCCCATTCGCTTGCCTGGGGTTGACCTGGGCTCCAAAAGTCCCCCTAGGCATGCCTGGGGTTGTCCTGGTGCCCGGACTCGCTGCCGCCCTCGGCTTCACTTCCACAAAACCACCGGAAGTGCGGACGCAGGACCCGCAGAACCGCCACGGCCTTAAGGCTCCATCAAGTCCTCCCCCACCTGGGTTTAAGCCTTCAAGGAGTGTCCCCTGCACCTGGGCCAGGCCCCTTTCTCTTGCCTGGGGTTGACCTGGGGCCTGCAGGGCCCCATAGGCTTGCAGGGGGTGACCTGGTGGCTGCAAGGCCCCATTGGCTTACCTGGGTTTGTCCTGGAGGCTGGAAGGCCCCATTCGCTTGCCTGGGGTTGACCGGGCCTCCAAAATCCCCCTAGGCATGCCTGGGGTTGTCCTGGTGCCCGGATTTGGTCCCGCCCTGGGCTTCACTCCCACAAAACCACCGGGAGTGCGGACGCAGGACCCGAAAAACCACCAGGGGCTTAAGCCTCCATCAAGTGCCCCCCCACCCAAGCTTAAGCCTCCAAGGAGTGCCCCCCACACCTGGGCCAGGCCCCATTCTCTTGCCTGAGGTTGACCTGGTGGCTGCAGGTCCCCATAGGCTTGCAGGGGGTTGACCTGGGGGCTGGAAGGCCCCATTCGCTTACATGGGATTGACCTGGAGGCTGCAAGGCCCATTCGCTTGTGTCAGGGGGCGACAACTAGGGGCGGCCGTGAGCTCCCTAGCGCCGCCTACCGTCACGTTAGGGTGACGTAGCACCCTCAGAATCTCGCCCGCCACGACTTTGATGTTAAGATATATGATATGGAGGCTGCCAGTTTCCCTAATGGACGGTTTTGTTAGTCGTCCCTATTCCCAGACGGGGATTCGATAAGCGTCCTGCCTTAAGGGCAATGTGTGCCTCCAAGCCTCCCCCTTAGCACGCCCCAAGCCTCGCAGCTATTCCGGGGGACGCTTGTATGGTCCCTCGCCCCTCGGGTGCCCTTGCTCTCACTCTCGGGCACCGGGCTCTTCGCCCACCTGGCGCCTCCTTGGGTCGGGCCCCAATCTCTGGCCCGTTCCCACGCCTTGGGCCTGTCCTGCTAGCAGCCAGCTACCTGCTGGCACTTCCTGGGTCGGCTCGCCAGCACCGCTCACCACCGGCGCCCCCTGGGCCGGGTTCTAGCCGGCGCCTGGCTCACCGCCGGCTCTGCCTTCCGTTTGGAGCGCTCTCGCCGCCCTAGCCTCGGCGCCCTGGGCCGGCACGCTCTCACCGCCCGGATCTCGGCTCTATCGCGGCCCTAGTCTCGGCGCCCTTGGACCGGCGCTATCGCCGTCCTGCTCCCGGCGCCCTTGGACCGGCGCTATCGCCGTCCTGCTCCCGGCGCCCTTGGACCGGCGCTATCGCCGTCCTGCTCTCGTCTCACGAACCTCCTGTTCTGCGCCCTCTCCGGGCCTCGCCCTCCCTGGGGCCTGTCCCGCGCTCTCCGTGCTGCGCCCTCTCCGGGCCTCGCCCTCCCTGGGGCCTGTCCAGCGCTCTCCGCGCTGCGCGCCTCACGCACTTGGGGCTCAGGTGGCCGTAGCCGTGCCTGGCCCCCTTGACCCTTTCTTGGGTCTTTTGCCCCACTGGGCAAAGTGCCGTCCTTACGGGCCGGGGTCCAACCCCGTGCTCCGTGCCACGCCGGCACAAACTTGTACCGCGCTCTCCGCGCTGCGCGCCTCCCGCGCTCGGGGCTCAGGTGGCCGTAGCCGTGCCTGGCCCCCTGGCACTGTGCCCCTACTGGGCACTCGGAGCCCCCAAACTGCTGGGGAGCCCCGCTGAGGCCTTGCCCCCTCTGGCCTGACTGCACGTGCCTCGCGCACTGTCTCTGCCCCGCCTTGGGCCTTGCCCTCTCGGGGCTGACTCTGCGCCTCGCGCTCTGTCTCTGCCCCGCTCCGGGGCTAAACACCGCCCTTATGGGCCGGGGTCTGTAACCCCGCACGCCGCGCCTCGCCGGCGCAATATGGTGCCCTATCGCACCGACAATAGTGCCCCTGGCACTATGCCCAACTGGGCACTGGGAACCCCCAGGCTGTGGGGAAGCTCCCCTTGAGGCCTCCTCGCTCCCCTACAGCCTCCCCGGTCCTCCGGATGTAAACTATAACTAAACACTCAAGCCATCTGGCTATAACATAAGCAAAGGCTCCACACACCTAATGACTCCAAGCCCCACCAGGGCTCTTAATCCTACCTCCAGTTAGGGCTATCCTGTTCCCTGCATCATTGCAGCCGGTTAGCGCGATGAAGTAGTAGCCACTAACCCCGGCCGCTCAGCTCAGCCGCAGAGCTCCTGCTCCTGCGGCAGCCAGAAGGGAACTGTGTCTCAGGCTCTGGCCTGAGCTGGTTATAAAGGCTTGGCCCTGCCCCCTTCCGGTCATGTGACCACCTGGTTGCCCTGGCAACCAGGCACCTGAGCTGCCTGGGTGATTGGCAGCTCTGCCAATCAGCCGCAGAGTCACGGGGCACCTCTGTGACTCCGTGACAGCTTGCCTGGGGTTGACCTGGGCTTCGAAAGTCCCCCTAGGCATGCCTGGGTTATTCTGGTGCCCGGACTTGCTGCTGCCCTGGGCTTCACTCCCAAAAAGCCACTGGGAGAGCGCAAGCAGGACAAGCACAACCGCCAGGGGCTTAAGCCTCCATCAAGTGCCCCCCGCACCAGGTTCAAGCCTCCAACAAGTGCCCCCCGCACCTGGGCCAGGCCCCATTCGCTTGCCTAGGGTTCACCTGGTGGCTACAAGGCCCCATTCCCTTAACTGGGGTTGACCTGGTGTCTGCAAGGCCCGATTTGCTTGCCTTGGGTTGACCTGGGCTCCAAAAGTCCCCCTAGGAATGCCTGGGGTGGTTCTGGTGCCCGGATTTGGTTCCGCCCTGGGCTTCACTTCCACAAAACCACCGGGAGTGCGGACGCAAGACCCGCAAAACCACCAGGGACTTAAGCCTCCATCAAGTGCCCCCCCACCCAAGCTTAAGCCTCCAAGGAGTGCCCCCCCCACACCTGGGACAGGCCCCATTCACTTGCCTGGGGTTGACCTGGTGGCTGCACGGCCCCATAGGCTTGCAGGGGGTCGACCTGGTGGCTTCAAGGCCCCGCTCGCTTACCTGGGTTTGCCTTGGTGCCTGATAGGCCCCATTCGCTTGCCTGGGGTTGAGCTGGTGGCTGCAAGGCCCCATTCGCTTGCCTGGGGTTGACCTGGGCTCCAAAAGTCCCCCTAGGCATGCCTGGGGTTGTCCTGGTGCCCGGACTCGCTGCCGCCCTGGGCTTCACTCCCAAAAAACCACCGGGAGTGCGGACGCAGGACCCGCACAACCGCCAGGGTCTTAAGCCTCCATCAAGTGCCCGCGCACCCAGGCTCAAGCCTCCAACAAGTGCCCCCCGCACCTGGGCCAGGCCGCATTCACTTGCCTAGGGTTCACCTGGTGGCTACAAGGTCCCATACGCTTACATGGGGTTGACCTGGTGTCTGCAAGGCCCCATTCGCTTCCCTGGGGTTGACCTGGGCTCCAAAAGTCCCCCTAGGCATGCCTGGGCTTGACCTGGTCCCTGGATATGCTGCCGCTCTGAGCTTCACTCCCAAAAAACCACCGGAAGTGCGGATGCAGGACCCGCAGAACCGCCACAGCCTTAAGGCTCCATCAAGTCCTCCCCCACCTGGGTTTAAGCCTCCAAGGAGTGTCCCCTGCACCTGGGCCAGGCCCCTTTCTCTTGCCTGGGGTTGAACTGGGGCCTGCAGGGCCCCATAGGCTTGCAGGGGGGTGACCTGGTGGCTGCAAGGCCCCATTGGCTTACCTGGGTTTGTCCTGGAGGCTGGAAGGCCCCATTCGCTTGCCTGGGGTTGACCGGGCCTCCAAAATCCCCCTAGGCATGCCTGGGGTTGTCCTGGTGCCCGGATTTGGTCCCGCCCTGGGCTTCACTCTCACAAAACCACCGGGAGTGCGGACGCAGGACCCGAAAAACCACCAGGGGTTTAAGCCTCCATCAAGTGCCCCCCCACCCAAGCTTAAGTCTCCAAGGAGTGCCCCCCACACCTGGGCCAGGCCCCATTCTCTTGCCTGGGGTTGACCTGGTGCCTGCAGGTCCCCATAGGCTTGCAGGGGGTTGACCTGGTGTCTGCAAGGCCCCATTCGCTTACCTGGGATTGACCTGGAGGCTGCCAGGCCCCATTCGCTTGCCTTGGGTTGACCTGGGCTCCTAAAGTCCCCGTAGGCATGCCTGGCATGTTCTGGTGCCCGGACTTGCTCCCGCCCTGGGCTTCACTCCCAAAAAAACACCGGGAGTGCGGACGCAGCACCCGCACAATCGCCAGGGGCTTAAACCTCCATCAAGTGCCCCCCGCACCAAGGCTCAAGCCTCCAACAAGTGCCCCCCAGACCTGGGCCAGGCCCCATTCGCTTGCCTAGGGTTCACTTGGTGGCTACAAGGCCCCATTCCCTTAACTGGGGTTGACCTGGTGTCTGCAAGGCCCCATTCGCTTGCCTGGGGTTGACCTGGGCTCCAAAAGTCCCCCTAGGAATGCCTGGGGTGGTTCTGGTGCCCGGACTTGGTAACGCCCTGGGCTTCACTTCCACAAAACCACCGGGAGTGCGGACGCAAGACCCGCAAAACCACCAGGGGCTTCAGCCTCCATCAAGTGCCCCCCCACCCAAGTTTAAGCCTCCAAGGAGTGCCCCCCCACACCTGGGCCAGGCCCCATTCAGTTGCTTGGGGTTGACCTGGTGGCTGCAGGGCCCCATAGGCTTGCAGGGGGTCGTCCTGGTGGCTGCAAGGCCCCGCTCGCTTCCCTGGATTTGCCTTGGTGCCTGCTAGGCCCCATTCGCTTGCCTGGGGTTGAGCTGGTGGCTGCAAGGCCCCATTCGCTTTCCTGGGGTTGACCTGGGCTCCAAAATCCCCCTAGGCATGCCTGGCGTTGTCCTGGTGCCCGGACTTGGTTCCGCCCTGGGCTTCACTCCCAGAAAACCACCGGGAGTGCGGACGCAGGACCCGCACAACCACCAGGGCCTTAAGCCTCCAAGGAGTACCCCCTCCACCCGGGCTTAAGCCTCCAAGGAGTGCCCCCTCCACCCGGGCTTAAGCCCCCAAGGAGTGCCCCCCACACGTGGGCCAGGCCCTAGTCTCTTGCCTGGGGTTGACCTGGGGCCTGTAGGGCCCCATAGGCTTGCAGGGGGTTGACCTGGTGGCTGCAAGGCCCCATTCGCTTGCCTGGGGTTGACCTGGTGGCTGCAAGGCCCCATTCGCTTGCCTGGGGTTGACCTGGGCTCCAAAAGTCCCCCTAGGCATGCCTGGGGTTGTCCTGGTGCCCGGACTCGCTGCCGCCCTCGGCTTCACTTCCACAAAACCACCGGAAGTGCGGACGCAGGACCCGCAGAACCGCCACGGCCTTAAGGCTCCATCAAGTCCTCCCCCACCTGGGTTTAAGCCTTCAAGGAGTGTCCCCTGCACCTGGGCCAGGCCCCTTTCTCTTGCCTGGGGTTGACCTGGGGCCTGCAGGGCCCCATAGGCTTGCAGGGGGTGACCTGGTGGCTGCAAGGCCCCATTGGCTTACCTGGGTTTGTCCTGGAGGCTGGAAGGCCCCATTCGCTTGCCTGGGGTTGACCGGGCCTCCAAAATCCCCCTAGGCATGCCTGGGGTTGTCCTGGTGCCCGGATTTGGTCCCGCCCTGGGCTTCACTCCCACAAAAACCACCGGGAGTGCGGACGCAGGACCCGAAAAACCACCAGGGGCTTAAGCCTCCATCAAGTGCCCCCCCACCCAAGCTTAAGCCTCCAAGGAGTGCCCCCCACACCTGGGCCAGGCCCCATTCTCTTGCCTGAGGTTGACCTGGTGGCTGCAGGTCCCCATAGGCTTGCAGGGGGTTGACCTGGGGGCTGGAAGGCCCCATTCGCTTACATGGGATTGACCTGGAGGCTGCAAGGCCCATTCGCTTGTGTCAGGGGGCGACAACTAGGGGCGGCCGTGAGCTCCCTAGCGCCGCCTACCGTCACGTTAGGGTGACGTAGCACCCTCAGAATCTCGCCCGCCACGACTTTGATGTTAAGATATATGATATGGAGGCTGCCAGTTTCCCTAATGGACGGTTTTGTTAGTCGTCCCTATTCCCAGACGGGGATTCGATAAGCGTCCTGCCTTAAGGGCAATGTGTGCCTCCAAGCCTCCCCCTTAGCACGCCCCAAGCCTCGCAGCTATTCCGGGGGACGCTTGTATGGTCCCTCGCCCCTCGGGTGCCCTTGCTCTCACTCTCGGGCACCGGGCTCTTCGCCCACCTGGCGCCTCCTTGGGTCGGGCCCCAATCTCTGGCCCGTTCCCACGCCTTGGGCCTGTCCTGCTAGCAGCCAGCTACCTGCTGGCACTTCCTGGGTCGGCTCGCCAGCACCGCTCACCACCGGCGCCCCCTGGGCCGGGTTCTAGCCGGCGCCTGGCTCACCGCCGGCTCTGCCTTCCGTTTGGAGCGCTCTCGCCGCCCTAGCCTCGGCGCCCTGGGCCGGCACGCTCTCACCGCCCGGATCTCGGCTCTATCGCGGCCCTAGTCTCGGCGCCCTTGGACCGGCGCTATCGCCGTCCTGCTCCCGGCGCCCTTGGACCGGCGCTATCGCCGTCCTGCTCCCGGCGCCCTTGGACCGGCGCTATCGCCGTCCTGCTCTCGTCTCACGAACCTCCTGTTCTGCGCCCTCTCCGGGCCTCGCCCTCCCTGGGGCCTGTCCCGCGCTCTCCGTGCTGCGCCCTCTCCGGGCCTCGCCCTCCCTGGGGCCTGTCCAGCGCTCTCCGCGCTGCGCGCCTCACGCACTTGGGGCTCAGGTGGCCGTAGCCGTGCCTGGCCCCCTTGACCCTTTCTTGGGTCTTTTGCCCCACTGGGCAAAGTGCCGTCCTTACGGGCCGGGGTCCAACCCCGTGCTCCGTGCCACGCCGGCACAAACTTGTACCGCGCTCTCCGCGCTGCGCGCCTCCCGCGCTCGGGGCTCAGGTGGCCGTAGCCGTGCCTGGCCCCCTGGCACTGTGCCCCTACTGGGCACTCGGAGCCCCCAAACTGCTGGGGAGCCCCGCTGAGGCCTTGCCCCCTCTGGCCTGACTGCACGTGCCTCGCGCACTGTCTCTGCCCCGCCTTGGGCCTTGCCCTCTCGGGGCTGACTCTGCGCCTCGCGCTCTGTCTCTGCCCCGCTCCGGGGCTAAACACC
>NW_028324817.1:0-8224 GCF_052110815.1 Crocodylus siamensis
ACCTGCTGAGCGGAAGAACAGCCCCTTCAGGCAAATCTGCTTCCTCCTAATTTGCCGCCGGTGTCTTCAACCTCCCCTTCCTCTTGTGCCGGGAGAGTCACGCTGCAGAGCCCCGTTCTGCGCACGTCCCTAGAGCGGCTGGGACGGGGGAGCGTTTTCCTCACACCACGGAGACAACAGCGCTAATCCCAGGCCTGCTCTCTCGCTCGGTTCACGGGGTGCAGACTCCTAGATTGTCCCTCCGGGGACGACAAACCGGCTGAGGGGCTTTGTCATGGCCCCATCCCATGATCCTTTGCTGTTAGTTTCCAATACGCTCAGAAGTCTGGGCCATTTCTGCTTAAATATTCCCAAGTGTCAAAAGCATGGCCCCTACTTGGCTGCTCCAGCACTTGGACCAGGAAGTTGCCCCTAGCATGCTCCCAAAACTCTCTGGATTCCCTGTGCACTGCTGTATTGCCCTCGCAGCGGATGTCAGGGTGATTGAAGTCCCCCTTGCAAACCATGGCTTGGGACTAGGAAAGCTCTGCTGCCTGTTTGAAGAAAGCCTTGTGTGGCGGGCTTGTCTATCTTCACCCGGTTCCTGGGGCTTAGAGAACTGCCAAAGCAATTGGCAGGGCAAAGACACCAAACAGAGACCAGCAAGGGAGGCGTCTCGGGAGGAGCCCACACCGTGCCTACGTCGTGGCGAGGCGAGGAGCAGACCTAATTGAAGACTGCGCTCCACCTCCTCCCAATTGGCCAGTCTTCAGTCTCGGGGCAGAGTCCCAAAAGGGTATAAAATGAGCTGCATGCACAGCACGTGGGGAGAGATGACGAGGGAGAAGAAAGAAGAAGCTGGGCCTGAGGGAGAGCGGGCGAAGAGCTACCCAGGGGGCGCTTCCGGTTGTCCAGAAGACCCCGAAGACTCTTCTGTCAGACGGGATCAGCGGGTGGCCGTGTCCCCAACCCCTTGCCGTGAGACAGTGGGGTGAATCAGCGCAGGCATCGCGGTGTGGAGGGTCCGCGAGGGACCGAGACCTCGGGAGCAGCTCAGGGCATCTCGGGTCTCCAACTCTGGCACAAGGCCGGACAGTGTAGGTGTTGCTGCATTGTGGGTCCAAGATGGACTGGGACCTTGGATGCTGCTCAAGGTGGCTTGGGTCTCCAACCCCGGCATGAGGCCAGCACCAGGACAGACGCTGCTGCATGGTGAGTCATTTTTGGGCCAAGGGCCTTTGGAGGGGCCAGGGGGTAGTTCGGACCTCGTTCCCTGCTGCCGGGCATGAGGGCCTGTGGGCAGTGCAGGCTCTGCAGTGCTGAGGGCTTGCACTGGAGCCCTGGCCCTGGGCATGCACAAGGTGGCCCACAACCTGCTGAGAAGGCCAAGCCATCTGGGCATGTGAACGAGCCACACACCCCATGCGGGGACTAAGACAGAGCACCTGCTGCAGGAGTCACATGCCTAGCTGGGGACGCCGTGGAGGGACCCTGCTCTCTGGGAAGCATGAGTTCTTGGGCCAGGGGTTCCCCACTTGGGAGGGACAAAGTGAATAGCCCCATCGGAGGGTTTTTAGGCTACAGAGAGAGAGGCTCCTCTAGAGGAGGGGGGTATTTGGGATTACTGCGCCTTACATTTTGGAGTGTTTATTAATTGCTTGTTTTGTTTCCTATTCTGGAGAGTCTATTAACTGTTTATTGTGCTTTACATTTTGGGGGTGCTACCTAGTGATTGCTGGGACATACCCTCTGAGGATCTATGGGTGAGGTTTCTCTCATGGATCTTGGGGACTGCTATACTTACCTGCCCTGTTATTTGCTGACTTGAATATATTATATGTAAATATTTATCTTTATCACCCTTCCAGTTTATTCTATCCCCTCCCCTTTTATTCTGCATCTGAATAAACCATGTATATAGTTAAGATATTGTGTCCTGGTCTTCCTCTATAGAGACACTGGAGAAGGGAAGCTGCAAGCAAGCTGCAGTTCCCATCTTCCCCGTGTACACCCTGCTGACCATCTACCTCTACTGGAAAGAGGGGTGCACACTGTGGTACACCCAGGTTACACTCATCCATCTCATCCTTCTGGTCTGGTGGTCTATAGCGCATACCTACCACAACATCATCCTTGTTTTCCCCTCTGACTCTAACTCAAAGACTTCCAACAGCCCTGGCTATAAGGATGCTGAGTGGGTATCTTGTACTCTACAGCATCCTGGAAAGGTTCCTGGCCTGATGGAAAGCATGACATCTCCTGTATCCCCTGTCCCCTGAGCAGAGCCCTTGTTACCAAACAACAGTGGGAAAGTTCCCCAGTGTAAACATTGGGTTTGTGTCTCAGTTCCCATCTGACTGTGTCACTGTGGTACTGTTTGCTGCTGCTATGCCATATCTGGCAGTAATAATCAGCCTCGTCCTGGGCCTGGACTCCAGTGATGGTCAACGTGGCCGTGTCACCAGATGTGGCACCAGAGAATCGGTCAGGGATGCCGGAGGGTCTCTTGCTGTTCCAATAGATCAGCCGCAGGGGGGCACTGCCTGGTTTCTGCTGGAACCACTGTACATAGTAGGTCCCAAGACCAGTCCCTGTGCAGGTGAGCCAGGCAGTCTGTCCTGGGGAGATGGACGCTGCAGGCGGCTGAGTCAGCACATACTGGGCAAGAGAACCTGGAACTGGGGTGAAAAATGGGGATAATATTACTAATCACTGAACTGAGAGTATAACCTGCCTGCAGCAGCCAGTGCAGGGACAGGGAGAAGTGAAAATCTCTTCGGCTTATATGAATAAGTAAAACACTCCCTGTAAAGTACCTGAGCAGTACGTGAGGAGGAGGAAGAGGAGCGGGGCCCAGGCCATGGTGGAAATCCTGACCCGCTCTGTGTCCTCAGGCAATCTGGACTCTGGCTGGGATCCTCCAAGTCTCTCTTGAGCCCAAGGGCTAAGTAAACCCGTTTCATGCAAATTGGCCTCTTGCTGATTGGTTGACAATGGCTCCACCCCTGCTGAGGTGCACAAAAACCAGCACCTAGTGCCTCAGGAAAGAATTGCTCCCTGTGCAAAGTGTACTCGTGGAGGGAAGATACTCCCGAGGCAGCTCTGCCTGCTCTGCTGTCCAGCAAATAGAGCGCAGGGGCTCAGACCGTCCTCGCCTGAGACAGCAAAACCAATGTGTCATGGCCCTGACCCACAATCCTTTGTAGTCATCTTCCGATAAGTTCCCCAGTGTCACAGCCAGAGTGTTGTGCTCGTTTGAGTCAGGCGCTGGAAGAAGCTTCCCTGGTGGGCAGGGAGCAGTGCTCTCCTCCACTCCCCTGAAGGTGTGTGCATTTATCATCCCCTTTGCAATTCCCAAAGCCCCAGCAGGAGGGCTGTGTAAGAGCTGAATGAGCTTGTGGAAAGGCCTTTGGATCTGCTTCACATGAGTTGTCGTAGCACTTATTCACGTTTGTAAAGAGCCTGAGATTTCTAGAAGGAAAGGCAGATCCTGAGTACTGTTGGGAGGACTTTCCTTGGGGTGATGGATGGGAGATTTAACAGGGGGCGCATCTACACATTCATTAATGTGTCTTAGTTACTACACATTTAGTTTAGTACTTGCCTAATGAAGTACTACCTAAACGTGTAGCAACTAGAGTTACTGAACAATATCACTGGCACACCATTATTTTGTGATGCTTACTGCACATTTGCCAAATAAAACTACTAGGCTACTGGCACACTTTTTGATTGGCACGCTACTGTGCAGTGCTATTAAGCTAATGCGCAGTATGTGTCTCGTGTAGCTGTGGCCACAATGTGTAAAATACCTCCGTGATGCAGACACATTGCTTGTGCCCAGAAGGGTCATTGAATCTGACCAAGGACTGGTCTCCCATTTTACATATAGGTAAAGATCTCCCCCTACCAGTTACACTTAAAATAGCAATGTGGCCCTACACTGGTCTTTATTGTGCATACTATTCCCAAACAGTATCCTAACATAAGAGACTGGAACAAGAAAAAAACGTATAATATTTAATCTCCAATTAAGCACAGGATGGAACATGTGCAAAAAATAATGGGATAATAATGTCCTATATGTGAAGTGTCCTTTAATTAGCCGACAGAGAGATTAAAACTTTCATGGCACGTAAGCAATATGTGAGCACCATGGGGTGGGAGGGAACTGAGCCAGGCTGAGAATCCAGATCAGATCAGATTCCTGATTCTTTTAAATCCCAGAGCTAAGATGACTCCATTATGGTAGTCTGCTCCCTCTTCACTGGCTTCTCCTCCCATTTTGCTCCTTCATATTTGAGAACCCAAGAAACAATAAAGAATGGAGGACTTTGGTCTAAACCACTCCCACTCTCATTGGTGTCAATACGATTAGGGAAACACCTGTCAATAGAGACTGGAGGAATGTGGGGGACCAGGCAATTTTGAGGCACAGCTGCTCTTCCTTTCTGCCTCCTCCTGGCTTCTCACAGATGGAGGAACACAAGGAAGAACAAAAAACAAAGAGCTGAGTTGTACTGTGTGATCATGGTCCCCAGTTAGCTAAAAATTCTTGTTCTTAAAGTCCTTAAAAATGGAACTGTACAAAAAACCCAAGGACCACGAGCTTGATTGAAAATCCTTTGTTGGAATGAGGATGGATGCAAGTGTTGATGGACAGAGCAGAGCAGTGCCACCTTTTATCTCAGTGGGATAGCAGCTCAGTGCCCTTCAGGGAACTCTCCATCAGGGCTTTGTGGGCCACAAGAGCCTCTGTAGCCCCCTATGCCTTTCAGCCATGTGCTGCTGCTGCATCCCATCAGCCATTGCCTATACGTAGCAGGTGCTCACCTCAAAAGCAGGCAAGGTTGCATGGCACCAGGCAGTCTGAGGCAGGGAGTGAGAGGTTCAGCCGGGATAGAGCTCCTAGGCCAGGATGGGGGAGTGGCAGTGAGTGGCAGGGTCCATGCCAGGAAAGGGGAAGACAGCCTGGTGGGAGTGAGGTTGAAGGGTGGGCGGGGGTGGAGGCAGCATGGTGTAAAACCATTGCTACACTCACATAAGATTTTATTCACCACTTATCATCACTCATGCTAGCGTCATGTATAGAAATGGCAGCTGACAAAAGAATAAGTGATTATCGTAAAAGTGCAGCGGACAGCTAAGAAAGCAAAAGTAGGCAGGATGTCTACATTTCAGCATGCTTGGACTCCAGATCGTGAATTCAGAGAATGGATTTGTGAAGACAAGGAAAACAAGCACAACAAGGATAAATGCAGCTGGTGTACGGTGTTTACTGTAGCACATGGATAGCCGAGAACGAGAAGTATCATCATTGCCCAAATATCATCAGAATCATCCAGCGCTGTTCAGTTATCTAAGGCTTTTCCACAGCTAGCACTGCCAGCATATCTTGATTGTTATGAGAGTGAATTCATGGATTACCTAGTTGCCAATTTAAGCAGCATGGTTGCTGACAGTCAGTATAATGACTATTGGCATCACATTGCACAAAATCACACAAGACTTGACAGGGAGTATACATTTCCATGGCTTGTGAAGTTTGCACATATACTGTTAGCACTACTCATAGAATGGCAGAAGTGAGGAGAGTTTTCTCAGAGAGAGATGATCGGATGAAAATAAATATCAGAAACAAATTATCTACTTGTATCTTGGAGAGTTTGCTGACTGTCAGAAGTGGATGTGGGCAAATAACTACTGCAGTGGTTGACAGTGCTGACATTTAATGTACAATGACAAAAACAACGATTCTGAGGATGGTTAAAATAATTCAGTTCTGTGTTTTTTGTACTTTGTACTTTCTTGTTGTAACCCTGCTTATTATGTAGGCTCAGCTACTGTTATGTTCTGCTTTCTCAACTGTGAATACTTTCTTTGCACACCCACATTAGTATTCAAAGTTTGAGAGTTTGGAAACTTCTCATGACTGTTTTACTGTTTATGGGCTGGGGTCTTAATGTTTAGGGGTTACTTCTGCCCAGCATACGTAGCAGAGCCCCCAAGATGCAGCCCTGGGTGAGTCTTCCTTCTCAAAGGGCTGGGCTAGGTAGTAGCTCCCTTGGGTTGAATTGCTAGGGACTGTGACAAGGAACTGTTTGTGTTTCACTTAATGTTTAATAGTTAAGGTTTCCTCTAAGGTTGTCCATTTATCCCTTTTCCCCGTAATAAAACTCAGTTATAGCTGAACATTGCTTATGAGTGGGGAAGCTTGTTCACTTGAGAACAGACATTTTCTGGATGGGGACTTGCATCACATTTAGAAAGCTGGTGTTGAACCCCTAAGTTTGAACCCAGCCCTT
The DNA here is from genome assembly GCF_052110815.1 of Crocodylus siamensis. Classification (NCBI taxonomy): domain Eukaryota; kingdom Metazoa; phylum Chordata; order Crocodylia; family Crocodylidae; genus Crocodylus; species Crocodylus siamensis. The sequence continues at coordinate 6,285 of NW_028324817.1, forward strand.
GTCCCAGTTTTCCAGGACCTAGCAGAAGGGTTACATTTATGTTATCTAAGACATATTTCAGTTAAAATGCTTCTTGTCCGTAAAATTGCAGCTTGTCAGTAAAAAACAATATAATTCTTGTGTTGGCAACCTTGCCTGTGCTGCTGCTTCTTGTTTGCAGGCATTTCTAGACGCAGGACTGTGAATTTTGGGAGCTCGCCGGCTCTGCCCCACCGCCAATGCCGCCGCCAGCTTCTGCGGGTGCGACCCAGACTCAGGAGGCACCACTCACCCATGCTAGTACCATCACATCTAATAATCAGTGTGCTTCTCCAGATCCAAGTGTGGAGGTTGGCTCCCCTCACAGAAGTTTCTCCATGAAGGCGGTGCAATTCTCAGGGCTTGCTACACAACTCCCTGGATGCCACCTGGGCCCTAATGCCCCCGGGGGCTCCTGCCTACCGGGTGGCTGAGTTACCAGCATCCTGTGAGGCAGACATCTGGATAAAGGATAGGAGCGGAGTCCATGCCACGACACCAGTACTTTAGTGGGGATGTGAGTGGGAGTGTTCAGGTGCTGCCTGCCCCACCGAGGCCAGTCTCCAGCACACTGCTGGGCTTCATTAAGACTCCTGCCAGCTGACGAGGTGTGATGCATGGTGGACCAAGCAGCAGGGCAGGCACAACTATTCCTCTCGCTGTTTGGAAAGCCTGAGCGTGTTTCAAAATTCGCCCTTAGTGCAGTTCCACTCCTCACCTCCTACTCTGCTCTGTGGGCTGGTCTTTGAGGGTGGATGAGGAGACCAGTAACCCCCCAGCTGGCTCCGTGGATTGAAAGCAATCTCATGTCAGACCAGGTGCCCACTTCATCCCCTCTCACAATGAGAGGTTTGTGTCTCACTTCCCCATTGCAATGTGTCACTGTGAGGTGTAGCACTGGTATAACCATAAGCTGCACAGTAATAATCAGCCTCGTCCTGGGCTTGGACTCCAGTGATGGTCAGTGTGGCCGTGTTCCCAGACTTGGCACCAGAGAATCGCTCTGGGATTTCATCAGCTCTGCTATCATCATAATATATGAGGAGCAGAGGGGCACTGCCAGGTTTCTGTTGGTACCAGCTCACTAGCTTGCTATCAAAGTCCTGTCCCGTGCAGGTGAGCTGAGCAGTTTGTCCTGGAGACACAGAGACTGAAGGCGGTTGTCTCGGCACATCCTGGGCAAGAGAACCTGAAACAGGAAGGGATATATAGGGATGAAATGACAGCATTAAACATTTACCCTAGGTGACATTGCCTGCAGGCAGCCAGGTGAGAACCCAAAGCCCTGTAGCACCTGAGCAGGATGTGAAGAGAGTGAGGAGGAGCAGGGCCCAGGCCATGGTGGAGACTCCAGACCAGTTCTGTTCCCCGAGGCAAACTGGTCTCAGGCTCGCACCTTCACTTCTCCCTTAAACTGCTGCAGAGCGGAGAGCTGCCCCTTCATGCAAATCTCCCTCCTGCTGCTAGAGACACTTCCCTCATTCACCAGAAAAGGGCCCAGACACCGAGGAGCAGCCTCACTGATGGTACTGCAGCCAGAATATTATAAATGAGAGCACGGTTAGGCCCTGGCTGTGCCCGGTCCACTATTTAATCAGGTGTCATTATCGAAAAGCAACAACTGCTCTTCTGAGTCACCAAACCATGCAGAGCCCCTGCAGGCATCAAAGACTCATTTCTATTTGATTAGACATATCCAATCTGCAATGGTGCTGCTTGGGGAACCAGCCCCTTCCTTGACATGAATGAGGTCCAGGTCAGGCACAGATGGTGTAAGTGAGAGCACAACCGGCCCACAGTTGTGTACGTTTGACTGTTTAATACAGTGTCATTGTCCATGGGCAAATCCTGCTGGCCACAGCTGGCTGAATGGATTACCCAAATCCACTGCACTCCTGCAAGGTTTGTTAATGCTATAAGAT
>NW_028324818.1:0-28425 GCF_052110815.1 Crocodylus siamensis
TGCAAGGCCCCATTCGTTTTCGTGGGGTTGACCTGGTGGCTGCAGGGCCCCAAAGGCCTGCAGGGGGTTGACCTTGTGGCTGCAAGGCCCCGGAGGCTTCTCTGGAGTTGAGCTGGTGGCTGCAAGGCCCCATTCGCTTCCCTGGGGTTGACCTGGTGGCTGCAAGGCCCCATTCGCTTCCCTGGGCTTGAGCTGGGCTCCAAAATTCCCTCTAGGCATGCCTGGGGTTGGGCTGCTGCCCCAACTTGCTGCAGGCCGGGGCTACACTCCCAAACAAACACCGTGAGTGTGGACTGAGGACTCGCACAACCACCAGGGGCTTAAGCCTCTATCAAGTACCCCCGTGACCCGGGCTTAAGCTTTTAAGGAGTGCCCCCAGAACCGGTGCCAGGCCCCATTCTCTTAGCTGGGGTTGACCTGGTTGCTGCAAGGCCCCATTTGCTTGCCTGGGGTTGACCTGGTGGCTGCAAGGCCCCATTCGCTTGCCTGGGGTTGACCTGTTGGCTGCAAGGCCCCATTCGCTTGTCTGGAGTTCACCTGCTGTCTGCAAGGCCCCATTCGCTTGATTGGAGTTGACCTGGTGTGTGCAAGGTTCCATTTGTTTGCATTGGGTTGACCTGGTGGCTGCAAGACCCCATAGGCTTGTCTGGGGTTGACCTGGTGACTGCAATCCCCATTCGCTTGTCTGGAGTTGATCTGGTGACTGCAAGGCCCCATTCGCTTGTCTGGAGTTGACCTGGTGACTGCAACGCCGCATTCGCTTGCCTGGGGTTGACCTGGTGGCTGCAAGGCCCCATTCGCTTGCCTGGGGTTGACCTGGTGGCTGCAAGGCCCCGTAGGCTTGCCTGGGGTTGACCTGGTGGCTGCAAGGCCCCATTTGCTTTCCTGGGGTTGACCTGGTGGCTGGAAGGCCCCATTTGCTTGCCTGGGGTTGACCTGGTGGCTGCAAGGCCCTATTCACTTGCCTGGGGTTGACCTGTTGCCTGCAAGGCCCCATTTGCTTTCCTGGGGTTGACCTGGTGTCTGCAAGGGCCCATTCACTTGCCTGGGATTGAGCTGGTGGCTGCAAGGCCCCATTCACTTGTATGGGGTTGAGCTGGTGGCTCCAAGGCCCCGTTCGCTTGCCTGGGGTTGACCTTGTGATTGCAACGCGCCGTTCGCTTGCCTGGGGTTGACCTGGTGGCTGCAAGGCCCCGTTCGCTTGCCTGGGGTTGACCTGGTGGCTGCAAGGCCCCATTCGCTTGCCTGGGGTTGACCTGCTGGCTGCAAGGCCCCATTCGCTTACCTGGGGTTGACCTGGTGGCTGCAAGGCCCCATTCGCTTGCATTGCGTTGACCTGGTGGGTGCAAGGCCCCATTCGTTTTCGTGGGGTTGACCTGGTGGCTGCAGGGCCCCAAAGGCCTGCAGGGGGTTGACCTTGTGGCTGCAAGGCCCCGGAGGCTTGTCTAGAGTTGAGCTGGTGGCTGCAAGGCCCCATTCGCTTGCCTGGGGTTGACCTGGTGGCTGCAAGGCCCCATTCGCTTGCCTGGGGTTACCTGGTGGCTGCAAGGCCCCATTCGATTGTCTGGGATTGATCTGGTGACTGCAAGGCCCCATTCGCTTGTCTGGAGTTGACCTGGTGACTGCAACGCCGGATTCGCTTGCCTGGGGTTGACCTGGTGGCTGCAAGGCCTCATTCGCTTGCCTGGGGTTGACCTGGTGGCTGCAAGGCCCCGTAGGCTTGCCTGGGGTTGACCTGGTGGCTGCAAGGCCCCATTTGCTTTCATGGGGTTGACCTGGTCCTGGAAGGCCCCATTTGCTTGCCTGGGGTTGACCTGGTGGCTGCAAGGCCCTATTCACTTGCCTGGGGTTGACCTGGTGGCTGCATGGCCCCATTTGCTTTCCTGGGGTTGACCTGGTGTCTGCAAGGGCCCATTCACTTGCCTGGGATTGAGCTGGTGGCTGCAAGGCCCCATTCACTTCTACGGGGTTGAGCTGGTGGCTCCAAGGCCCCATTCGCTTGTCTGGGGTAGACCTGGTGGCTGCAAGGCCCCATTCGCTTGCCTGGAATTGACCAGGTGGCTGCAAGGCCCCATTCGCTTGCCTGGGGTTGACCTGGTGGCTGCAACGCCCCATTCGTTTTCCTGGGGTTGACATGGTGGCTGCAGGGCCCCAAAGGCCTGCAGGGGGTTGACTTTGTGGCTGCAAGTCCCCGGAGGCTTGTCTGGAGTTGACCTTGTGGCTACAAGGCCCCATTCGCTTGCCTGGGGTTGACCTGGTGGCTGCAAGGCCCCATTCGCTTGCCTGGGGTTGACCTGGTGGCTGCAAGGCCCAATTCACTTGCCTGGGGTTGACCTGGTGGCTGCAAGGCCCCGTTCGCTTGCCTGGGGGTTGACCTGGTGGTTGCAAGGCCCCGTTCGCTTGCCTGGGGTTGACCTGGTGGCTGCAAGGCCCCGTTCGCTTGCCTGGGGTTGACCTGGTGGCTGCAAGGCCCCATTCGCTTGCCTAGGGTTGACCTGGTGGCTGCAAGGCCCCATTCGCTTACCTGGGGTTGACCTGGTGGCTTCAAGGCCCCATTCACTTGCCTGGGGTTGACCTGGTGGATGAAGGGCCCCATAGGCTTGCAGGCAGTTGACCTGGTGGCTGGAGGGCCCCATTCGCTCTACCTGGGGTTGACCTGGTGGCTCCAAGGCCCCATTCGCTTCTCTGGGGTTGACCTGGTGGCTGCAAGGCCCCATTCGCTTGCTCGGGGTTGACCCTGTGGCTGTAAGGCCCCCTTCACTTGAATTGGGTTGACCCGGTGTCTGCAATGCCCAGTAGGCTTTTTTGGGGTTCACCTGGTGGCTGCAGTGCTAGATAGGCCTGCAGGGGGTTGACCTGGTAGATGCAAGCCCCATTCTCTTGTCCGGGGTTGACTTCGTGGATGCAAGGCCCCATTCAGTGGGATTGAGTTGACCTGGTGGCTGCAAGGCCCCATTCGCTCTCCTGGGGTTGACCTGGTGGCTGCAGGGCCCCACTCACTTGCAATGGGTGGGCCCTGTGGCTGCAAGGCCACATTCGCTTGCATTGCGTTGACCTGGTGTCTGCAAGGCCCCATTCGCTTGCATTGCCTTGACCTGGTGGGTGCAAGGCCCCATTCGTTTTCGTGGGGTTGAGCTGGGCTCCAAAATTCCTTCTAGGCATGCCTGGGGTTGGGCTGCTGCCCCAACTTGCTGCAGGCCGGGGCTACACTCCCAAACAAACACCGTGAGTGTGGACTGAGGACACGCACAACCACCAGGGGCTTAAGCCTCTATCAAGTACCCCCGTGACCCGGGCTTAAGCTTCCAAGGTGTGCCCCCAGAACCGGTGCCAGGCCCCATTCTCTTGCCTGGGGTTGACCTGGTGGGTGCAAGGCCCCATTTGCTTGCCTGGGGTTGACCTGCTGGCTGCAAGGCCCCATTCGCTTGCCTGGGGTTGACCTGTTGGATGCAAGGCCCCATTCGCTTGTCTGGAGTTCACCTGGTGTCTGCAAGGCCCCATTCGCTTGATTGGAGTTGACCTGGTGTGTGCAAGGTTCCATTCATTTGCATTGGGTTGACCTGGTGGCTGCAAGACCCCGTAGGCTTGTCTGGGGTTGACCTGGTGACTGCAATCCCCATTCGCTTGTCTGGAGTTGATCTGGTGACTTGAAGGCCCCATTCGCTTGTCTGGAGTTGACCAGGTGACTGCAACGCCGCATTCGCTTGCCTGGGGTTGACCTGGTGGCTGCAAGGCCCCATTCGCTTGTCTGGGGTTGACCTGGTGGCTGCAAGGCCCCATTCGCTTGTCTGGGGTTGACCTGGGGGCTGCAAGGCCCCATTCACTTGTTTAGCGTTGACCTACTGGCTGCAAGGCCACATTCACTTGCATTCGGTTGACCTGGTGTCTGCAAGGCCCCGTAGGCTTTCCTGGGGTCGACCTGGCGGATGCAAGGCCCCATTCGCTTTACCTGGGGTTGACCTGGTGGCTGCAAGGCCCCATTCACTTGCCTGGGGTTGACCTGGTGGCTGCAGGGCCCAATTCACTTGCCTGGGGTTGACCTGGTGGCTGCAAGGCCCCATTCGTTTTCCTGGGGTTGCCATGGTGCCTGCAGGGCCCCAAAGGCCTGCAGGGGGTTGACCTTGTGGCTGAAGTCCCCGGAGGCTTGTCTGGAGTTGACCTGGTGGCTGCAAGGCCCCATTCGCTTGCCTGGGGTTGACCTGGTGGCTGCAAGGCCCCATTCGCTTCCCTGGGGTTGACCTGGTGGCTGCAAGGCCCCATTCACTTTCCTGGGGTTGACCTGGTGGCTGCAAGGCCCCATTCGCTCTCCTGGGGTGACCTGGTGGCTGCAGGGCCCCACTCACTTGCAATGGGGGGACCCTGTTGCTGCAAGGCCACATTCGCTTGCATTGGGTTGACATGTTGTCTGCAAGGCCCCATTCGCTTCCCTTGCGTTGACCTGGTGTCTGCAAGGCCCCATTCACCTGTATGGGGTTGAGCTGGTGGCTGCAAGGCCCCATTCACTTCTATGGGTTTGAGCTGGTGGCTGCAAGGCCCCATTCACTTGTATGGGGTTGAGCTGGTGGCTGCACGGCCCTATTCACTTTTATTGGGTTGACCTGCTGGCTCCAAGGCCCCATTCGCTTACCTGGGGTTGACCTGCTGGCTGAAAGGCCCCATTCGCTTCCACTTGGTTGACCTGGTGTCTGCAAGGCCCCGTACGCTTTCCTGGGGTCGACCTGGTGGCTGCAGGGCCCCACTCACTTGCAATGGGTGGACCCTGTGGCTTCAAGGCCACATTCACTTGCATTGGTTTGACATGTTGTCTGCAAGGCCCCATTCGCTTGCATTGCGTTGACGTGGTGTCTGCAAGGCCCCATTCGCTTGCATTGCGTTGACCTGCTGTCCGCAAGGCCCCATTCTCTTGCCTGGGGTTGATCTGGTGGCTGCAAGGCCGCATTTACTTACCTGGGTTGACTTGCTGACTGCAAGTGCCCGTTGACTTACATTGGGTTGACCTGGTGACTGCCAGGCCCCATTCGCTTGCACAGGGCTGAGCTGGACTCTGCAAGGCCCCATTCGCTTGTCTGGGGTTGACCTGGTGGCTGCAAGGCCCCATTCACTTGTTTGGTGTTGACCTGCTGGCTGCTAGGCCCCATTCGCTTACTTGCAGTTGACCTGGTGGCTGCAAGGCCCCATTCGCTTGCCTGGGGTTGACCTGGTGGCTGCAAGGCCCCATTCACTTGCCTGGGGTTGACCTGGTGGCTGCAAGGCCCCGTTCGCTTGCCTGGGGGTTGACCTGGTGGCTGCAAGGCCCCGTTCGCTTGCCTGGGGTTGACCTGGTGGCTGCAAGGCCCCGTTCGCTTGCCTGGTGTTGACCTGGTGGCTGCAAGGCCCCATTCGATTGTCTGGGATTGACCTGGTGGCTCCAAGGCCCCATTCGCTTCTCTGGGGTTGACCTGGTGGCTGCAAAGCCCCATTCGCTTGCTCGGGGTTGACCCTGTGGCTGTAAGGCCCCCTTCACTTGAATTGGGTTGACCCAGTGTCTGCAATGCCCAGTAGGCTTTCTTGGGGTTCACCTGGTGGCTGCAGTGCTAGACAGGCCTTCAGGGGGTTGACCTGGTAGATGCAAGCCCCATTCTCTTGTCCGGGGTTGACTTGGTGGCTGCAAGGCCCCATTCAGTGGGATTGAGTTGACCTGGTGGCTGCAAGGCCCCATTCGCTCTCCTGGGGTTGACCTGGTGGCTGCAGGGCCCCACTCACTGGCAATGGGTGGACCCTGTGGCTGCAAGGCCACTTTCGCTTGCATTGGGTTGACATGTTGTCTGCAAGGCCCCATTAGCTTGCATTGCGTTGACCTGGTGTCTGCAAGGCCCCATTCGCTTGCATTGCGTTGACCTGGTGGCTGCAAGGCCCCATTCGTTTTCGTGGGGTTGACCTGGTGGCTGCAGGGCCCCAAAGGCCTGCAGGGGGTTGACCTTGTGGCTGCAAGGCCCCGGAGGCTTCTCTGGAGTTGAGCTGGTGGCTGCAAGGCCCCGTTCGCTTCCCTGGGGTTGACCTGGTGGCTGCAAGGCCCCATTCGCTTCCCTGGGCTTGAGCTGGGCTCCAAAATTCCCTCTAGGCATGCCTGGGGTTGGGCTGCTGCCCCAACTTGCTGCAGGCCGGGGCTACACTCCCAAACAAACACCGTGAGTGTGGACTGAGGACTCGCACAACCACCAGGGGCTTAAGCCTCTATCAAGTACCCCCGTGACCCGGGCTTAAGCTTTTAAGGAGTGCCCCCAGAACCGGGGCCAGGCCCCATTCTCTTAGCTGGGGTTGACCTGGTGGCTGCAAGGCCCCATTTGCTTGCCTGGGGTTGACCTGGTGGCTGCAAGGCCCCATTCGCTTGCCTGGGGTTGACCTGTTGGCTGCAAGGCCCCATTCGCTTGTCTGGAGTTCACCTGCTGTCTGCAAGGCCCCATTCGCTTGATTGGAGTTGACCTGGTGTGTGCAAGGTTCCATTCGTTTGCATTGGGTTGACCTGGGGGCTGCAAGACCCCGTAGGCTTGTCTGGGGTTGACCTGGTGACTGCAATCCCCATTCGCTTGTCTGGAGTTGATCTGGTGACTGCAAGGCCCCATTCGCTTGTCTGGAGTTGACCTGGTGACTGCAACGCCGCATTCGCTTGCCTGGGGTTGACCTGGTGGCTGCAAGGCCCCATTCGCTTGCCTGGGGTTGACCTGGTGGCTGCAAGGCCCCGTAGGCTTGCCTGTGGTTGACCTGGTGGATGCAAGGCCCCATTTGCTTTCCTGGGGTTGACCTGGTGGCTGGAAGGCCCCATTTGCTTGCCTGGGGTTGACCTGGTGGCTGCAAGGCCCTATTCACTTGCCTGGGGTTGACCTGTTGCCTGCAAGGCCCCATTTGCTTTCCTGGGGTTGACCTGGTGTCTGCAAGGGCCCATTCACTTGCCTGGGATTGAGCTGGTGGCTGCAAGGCCCCATTCACTTGTATGGGGTTGAGCTGGTGGCTCCAAGGCCCCGTTCGCTTGCCTGGGGTTGACCTGGTGATTGCAAGGCCCCGTTCGCTTGCCTGGGGTTGACCTGGTGGCTGCAAGGCCCCGTTCGCTTGCCTGGGGTTGACCTGGTGGCTGCAAGGCCCCGTTCGCTTACCTGGGGTTGACCTGGTGGCTGCAAGGCCCCATTCGCTTGCCTGGGGTTGACCTGGTGGCTGCAAGGCCCCATTCGCTTACCTGGGGTTGACCTGGTGGCTGCAAGGCCCCATTCACTTGCCTGGGGTTGACCTGGTGGATGAAGGGCCCCATAGGCTTGCAGGCAGTTGACCTGGTGGCTGGAGGGCCCCATTCGTTCTACCTGGGGTTGACCTGGTGGCTGGAAGGCCCCATTCGATTGTCTGGGATTGACCTGGTGGCTGCAAGGCCCCATTCGCTTCTCTGGGGTTGACCTGGTGGCTGCAAGGCCCCATTCGCTTGCTCGGGGTTGACCCTGTGGCTGTAAGGCCCCCTTCACTTGAATTGGGTTGACCCGGTGTCTGCAATGCCCAGTAGGCTTTCTTGGGGTTCACCTGGTGGCTGCAGTGCTAGATAGGCCTGCAGGGGGTTGACCTGGTAGATGCAAGCCCCATTCTCTTGTCCGGGGTTGACTTCGTGCTGCAAGGCCCCATTCAGTGGGATTGAGTTCACCTGGTGGCTGCAAGGCCCCATTCGCTCTCCTGGGGTTGACCTGGTGGCTGCAGGGCCCCACTCACTTGCAATGGGGGGACCCTGTGGCTGCAAGGCCACATTCGCTTGCATTGGGTTGACATGTTGTCTGCAAGGCCCCATTCGCTTCCCTTGCGTTGACCTGGTGTCTGCAAGGCCCCATTCACCTGTATGGGGTTGAGCTGGTGGCTGCAAGGCCCCATTCACTTCTATGGGTTTGAGCTGGTGGCTGCAAGGCCCCATTCACTTGTATGGGGTTGAGCTGGTGGCTGCAAGGCCCTATTCACTTTTATTGGGTTGATCTGCTGGCTCCAAGGCCCCATTCGCTTACCTGGGGTTGACCTGCTGGCTGAAAGGCCCCATTCGCTTCCACTTGGTTGACCTGGTGTCTGCAAGGCCCCGTACGCTTTCCTGGGGTCGACCTGGTGGCTGCAGGGCCCCACTCACTTGCAATGGGTGGACCCTGTGGCTTCAAGGCCACATTCACTTGCATTGGTTTGACATGTTGTCTGCAAGGCCCCATTCGCTTGCATTGCGTTGACCTGGTGTCTGCAAGGCCCCATTCGCTTGCATTGCGTTGACCTGGTGTCCGCAAGGCCCCATTCTCTTGCCTGGGGTTGATCTGGTGGCTGCAAGGCCGCATTTACTTACCTGGGGTTGACTTGCTGACTGCAAGTGCCCGTTGACTTACATTGGGTTGACCTGGTGACTGCAAGGCCCCATTCGCTTGCACAGGGCTGAGCTAGACTCTGCAAGGCCCCATTCGCTTGTCTGGGGTTGACCTGGTGGCTGCAAGGCCCCATTCACTTGTTTGGCGTTGACCTGCTGGCTGCTAGGCCCCATTCGCTTACTTGCAGTTGACCTGGTGGCTGCAAGGCCCCATTCGCTTGCCTGGGGTTGACCTGGTGGCTGCAAGGCCCCATTCACTTGCCTGGGGTTGACCTGGTGGCTGCAAGGCCCCGTTCGCTTCCCTGGGGGTTGACCTGGTGGTTGCAAGGCCCCGTTCGCTTGCCTGGGGTTGACCTGGTGGCTGCAAGGCCCCGTTCGCTTGCCTGGGGTTGACCTGGTGGCTGCAAGGCCCCATTCGCTTGCCTGGGGTTGACCTGGTGGCTCCAAGGCCCCATTCGCTTCTCTGGGGTTGACCTGGTGGCTGCAAAGCCCCATTCGCTTGCTCGGGGTTGACCCTGTGGCTGTAAGGCCCCCTTCACTTGAATTGGGTTGACCCGGTGTCTGCAATGCCCAGTAGGCTTTCTTGGGGTTCACCTGGTGTCTGCAGTGCTAGATAGGCCTTCAGGGGGTTGACCTGGTAGATGCAAGCCCCATTCTGTTGTCCGGGGTTGACTTGGTGGCTGCAAGGCCCCATTCAGTGGGATTGAGTTCACCTGGTGGCTGCAAGGCCCCATTCGCTCTCCTGGGGTTGACCTCGTGGCTGCAGGGCCCCACTCACTGGCAATGGGTGGACCCTGTGGCTGCAAGGCCACTTTCGCTTGCATTGGGTTGACATGTTGTCTGCAAGGCCCCATTAGCTTGCATTGCGTTGACCTGGTGTCTGCAAGGCCCCATTCGCTTGCATTGCGTTGACCTGGTGGCTGCAAGGCCCCATTCGTTTTCGTGGGGTTGACCTGGTGGCTGCAGGGCCCCAAAGGCCTGCAGGGGGTTGACCTTGTGGCTGCAAGGCCCCGGAGGCTTGTCTGGAGTTGAGCTGGTGGCTGCAAGGCCCCGTTCGCTTCCCTGGGGTTGACCTGGTGGCTGCAAGGCCCCATTCGCTTCCCTGGGCTTGAGCTGGGCTCCAAAATTCCCTCTAGGCATGCCTGGGGTTGGGCTGCTGCCCCAACTTGCTGCAGGCCGGGGCTACACTCCCAAACAAACACCGTGAGTGTGGACTGAGGACTCGCACAACCACCAGGGGCTTAAGCCTCTATCAAGTACCCCCGTGACCCGGGCTTAAGCTTTTAAGGAGTGCCCCCAGAACCGGTGCCAGGCCCCATTCTCTTAGCTGGGGTTGACCTGGTGGCTGCAAGGCCCCATTTGCTTGCCTGGGGTTGACCTGGTGGCTGCAAGGCCCCATTCGCTTGCCTGGGGTTGACCTGTTGGCTGCAAGGCCCCATTCGCTTGTCTGGAGTTCACCTGCTGTCTGCAAGGCCCCATTCGCTTGATTGGAGTTGACCTGGTGTGTGCAAGGTTCCATTCGTTTGCATTGGGTTGACCTGGTGGCTGCAAGACCCCGTAGGCTTGTCTGGGGTTGACCTGGTGACTGCAATCCCCATTCGCTTGTCTGGAGTTGATCTGGTGACTGCAAGGCCCCATTCGCTTGTCTGGAGTTGACCTGGTGACTGCAACGCCGCATTCGCTTGCCTGGGGTTGACCTGGTGGCTGCAAGGCCCCATTCGCTTGCCTGGGGTGACCTGGTGGCTGCAAGGCCCCGTAGGCTTGCCTGGGGTTGACCTGGTGGCTGCAAGGCCCCATTTGCTTTCCTGGGGTTGACCTGGTGGCTGGAAGGCCCCATTTGCTTGCCTGGGGTTGACCTGGTGGCTGCAAGGCCCTATTCACTTGCCTGGGGTTGACCTGTTGCCTGCAAGGCCCCATTTGCTTTCCTGGGGTTGACCTGGTGTCTGCAAGGGCCCATTCACTTGCCTGGGATTGAGCTGGTGGCTGCAAGGCCCCATTCACTTGTATGGGGTTGAGCTGGTGGCTCCAAGGCCCCGTTCGCTTGCCTGGGGTTGACCTGGTGATTGCAAGGCCCCGTTCGCTTGCCTGGGGTTGACCTGGTGGCTGCAAGGCCCCGTTCGCTTGCCTGGGGTTGACCTGGTGGCTGCAAGGCCCCATTCGCTTGCCTGGGGTTGACCTGGTGGCTGCAAGGCCCCATTCGCTTACCTGGGGTTGACCTGGTGGCTGCAAGGCCCCATTCACTTGCCTGGGGTTGACCTGGTGGATGAAGGGCCCCATAGGCTTGCAGGCAGTTGACCTGGTGGCTGGAGGGCCCCATTCGTTCTACCTGGGCTTGACCTGGTGGCTGGAAGGCCCCATTCGATTGTCTGGGATTGACCTGGTGGCTGCAAGGCCCCATTCGCTTCTCTGGGGTTGACCTGGTGGCTGCAAGGCCCCATTCGCTTGCTCGGGGTTGACCCTGTGGCTGTAAGGCCCCCTTCACTTGAATAGGGTTGACCCGGTGTCTGCAATGCCCAGTAGGCTTTCTTGGGGTTCACCTGGTGGCTGCAGTGCTAGATAGGCCTGCAGGGGGTTGACCTGGTAGATGCAAGCCCCATTCTCTTGTCCGGGGTTGACTTCGTGGCTGCAAGGCCCCATTCAGTGGGATTGAGTTGACCTGGTGGCTGCAAGGCCCCATTCGCTCTCCTGGGGTTGACCTGGTGGCTGCAGGGCCCCACTCACTTGCAATGGGTGGACCCTGTGGCTGCAAGGCCACATTCGCTTGAATTGGGTTGACATGTTGTCTGCAAGGCCCTATTCACTTTTATTGGGTTGACCTGCTGGCTCCAAGGCCCCATTCGCTTACCTGGGGTTGACCTGCTGGCTGAAAGGCCCCATTCGCTTCCACTTGGTTGACCTGGTGTCTGCAAGGCCCCGTACGCTTTCCTGGGGTCGACCTGGTGGCTGCAGGGCCCACTCACTTGCAATGGGTGGACCCTGTGGCTTCAAGGCCACATTCACTTGCATTGGTTTGACATGTTGTCTGCAAGGCCCAATTCGCTTGCATTGCGTTGACCTGGTGTCTGCAAGGCCCCATTCGCTTGCATTGCGTTGACCTGCTGTCCGCAAGGCCCCATTCTCTTGCCTGGGGTTGATCTGGTGGCTGCAAGGCCGCATTTACTTACCTGGGGTTGACTTGCTGACTGCAAGTGCCCGTTGACTTACATTGGGTTGACCTGGTGACTGCAAGGCCCCATTCGCTTGCACAGGGCTGAGCTGGACTCTGCAAGGCCCCATTCGCTTGTCTCGGGTTGACCTGGTGGCTGCAAGGCCCCATTCACTTGTTTGGCGTTGACCTGCTGGCTGCTAGGCCCCATTCGCTTACTTGCAGTTGACCTGGTGGCTGCAAGGCCACATTCACTTGCATTCGGTTGACCTGGTGTCTGCAAGGCCCCGTAGGCTTTCCTGGGGTCGACCTGGCGGATGCAAGGCCCCATTCGCTTACCTGGGGTTGACCTGGTGGCTGCAAGGCCCCATTCACTTGCCTGGGGTTGACCTGGTGGCTGCAAGGCCCCATTCCCTTGCCTGGGGTTGACCTGGTGGCTGCAAGGCCCCATTCGTTTTCCTGGGCTTGACATGGTGGCTGCAGGGCCCCAAAGGCCTGCAGGGGGTTGACTTTGTGGCTGCAAGTCCCCGGAGGCGTGTCTGGAGTTGACCTGGTGGCTGCAAGGCCCCATTCGCTTGCCTGGGGTTGACCTGGTGGCTGCAAGGCCCCATTCGCTTGCCTGGGGTTGACCTGGTGGCTGCAAGGCCCCATTCGCTTGCCTGGGGTTGACCTGGTGGCTGCAAGGCCCCATTCGCTTGCCTGGGGTTGACCTGGTGGCTGCAAGGCCCCGTTCGCTTGCCTGGGGGTTGACCTGGTGGTTGCAAGGCCCCGTTCGCTTGCCTGGGGTTGACCTGGTGGCTGCAAGGCCCCGTTCGCTTGCCTGGGGTTGACCTGGTGGCTGCAAGGCCCCATTCGCTTGCCTGGGGTTGACCTGGTGGCTGCAAGGCCCCATTCGATTGTCTGGGATTGACCTGGTGGCTCCAAGGCCCCATTCGCTTCTCTGGGGTTGACCTGGTGGCTGCAAAGCCCCATTCGCTTGCTCGGGGTTGACCCTGTGGCTGTAGGGCCCCCTTCACTTGAATTGGGTTGACCCGGTGTCTGCAATGCCCAGTAGGCTTTCTTGGGGTTCACCTGGTGGCTGCAGTGCTAGATGGGCCTGCAGGGGGTTGACCTGGTAGATGCAAGCCCCATTCTCTTGTGCGGGGTTGACTTTGTGGCTGCAAGGCCCCATTCAGTGGGATTGAGTTGACCTGGTGGCTGCAAGGCCCCATTCGCTCTCCTGGGGTTGACCTGGTGGCTGCAGGGCCCCACTCACTGGCAATGGGTGGACCCTGTGGCTGCAAGGCCCCATTCGCTTCCATTGCGTTGACCTGCTGTCTGCAAGGCCCCATTGACTTGCCTGGGGTTGATCTGGGGGCTGCAAGGCCGCATTTACTTACCTGGGGTTGACTTGCTGACTGCAAGTGCCCGTTGACTTACATTGGGTTGACCTGGTGACTGCAAGGCCCCATTCGCTTGCACAGGGCTGATCTGGACTCTGCAAGGCCCCATTCGCTTGTCTGGGGTTGACCTGGTGGCTGCAAGGCCCCATTCGCTTACTTGCAGTTGACCTGCTGGCTGCAAGGCCACATTCACTTGCATTCGGTTGACCTGGTGTCTGCAAGGCCCCGTAGGCTTTCCTGGGGTCGACCTGGCGGATGCAAGGCCCCATTCGCTTACCTGGGGTTGACCTGGTGGCTGCAAGGCCCCATTCACTTGCCTGGGGTTGACCTGGTGGCTGCAAGGCCCCATTCGCTTACCTGGGGTTGACCTGGTGGCTGCAAGGCCCCATTCGTTTTCCTGGGCTTGACATGGTGGCTGCAGGGCCCCAAAGACCTGCAGGGGGTTGACTTTGTGGCTGCAAGTCCCCGGAGGCTTGTCTGGAGTTGACCTGGTGGCTGCAAGGCCCCATTCGCTCTCCTGGGGTTGACCTGGTGGCTGCAGGGCCCCACTCACTTGCAATGGGTGGACCCTGTGGCTGCAAGGCCACATTCGCTTGCATTGGGTTGACATGTTGTCTGCAAGGCCCCATTCGCTTGCATTGCGTTGACCTGGTGTCTGCAAGGCCCCATTCGCTTGCATTGCGTTCACCTGGTGGGTGCAAGGCCCCATTCGTTTTCGTGGGGTTGAGCTGGGCTCCAAAATTCCCTCTAGGCATGCCTGGGGTTGGGCTGCTGCCCCAACTTGCTGCAGGCCGGGGCTACACTCCCAAACAAACACCGTGAGTGTGGACTGAGGACTCGCACAACCACCAGGGGCTTAAGCCTCTATCAAGTACCCCCGTGACCCGGGCTTAAGCTTCCAAGGTGTGCCCCCAGAACCGGTGCCAGGCCCCATTGCCTTGCCTGGGGTTGACCTGGTGGCTGCAAGGCCCCATTTGCTTGCCTGAGGTTGACCTGCTGGCTGCAAGGCCCCATTCACTTGCCTGGGGTTGACCTGGTGGCTGCAAGGCCCCGTTCGCTTGCCTGGGGGTTGACCTGGTGGTTGCAAGGCCCCATTCGCTTGCATTGCGTTGACCTGGTGGCTGCAAGGCCCCATTCCTTTTCGTGGGGTTGACCTGGTGGCTGCAGGGCCCCAAAGGCCTGGAGGGGGTTGACCTTGTGGCTGCAAGGCCCCGGAGGCTTGTCTGGAGTTGAGCTGGTGGCTGCAAGGCCCCATTCGCTTCCCTGGGCTTGAGCTGGGCTCCAAAATTCCCTCTAGGCATGCCTGGGGTTGGGCTGCTGCCCCAACTTGCTGCAGGCCGGGGCTACACTCCCAAACAAACACCGTGAGTGTGGACTGAGGACTCGCACAACCACCAGGGGCTTAAGCCTCTATCAAGTACCCCCGTGACCCGGGATTAAGCTTCCAAGGAGTGCCCCCAGAACCGGTGCCATGCCCCATTCTCTTGCCTGGGGTTGACCTGGTGGCTGCAAGGCCCCATTCGCTTGCCTGGGGTTGACCTGGTGGCTGCAAGGCCCCATTCGCTTACCTGGGGTTGACCTGGTGGCTGCAAGGCCCCATTCACTTGCCTGGGGTTGACCTGGTGGATGAAGGGCCCCATAGGCTTGCAGGCAGTTGACCTGGTGGCTGGAGGGCCCCATTCGTTCTACCTGGGGTTGACCTGGTGGCTGGAAGGCCCCATTCGATTGTCTGGGATTGACCTGGTGGCTGCAAGGCCCCATTCGCTTCTCTGGGGTTGACCTGGTGGCTGCAAGGCCCCATTCGCTTGCTCGGGGTTGACCCTGTGGCTGTAAGGCCCCCTTCACTTGAATTGGGTTGACCCGGTGTCTGCAATGCCCAGTAGGCTTTATTGGGGTTCACCTGGTGGCTGCAGTGCTAGATAGGCCTGCAGGGGGTTGACCTGGTAGATGCAAGCCCCATTCTCTTGTCCGGGGTTGACTTCGTGGCTGCAAGGCCCCATTCAGTGGGATTGAGTTCACCTGGTGGCTGCAAGGCCCCATTCGCTCTCCTGGGGTTGACCTGGTGGCTGCAGGGCCCCACTCACTTGCAATGGGTGGACCCTGTGGCTGCAAGGCCACTTTCGCTTGAATTGGGTTGACATGTTGTCTGCAAGGCCCCATTAGCTTGCATTGCGTTGACCTGGTGTCTGCAAGGCCCCATTCGCTTGCATTGCGTTGACCTGGTGGGTGCAAGGCCCCATTCGTTTTCGTGGGGTTGACCTGGTGGCTGCAGGGCCCCAAAGGCCTGCAGGGGGTTGACCTTGTGGCTGCAAGGCCCCGGAGGCTTGTCTGGAGTTGAGCTGGTGGCTGCAAGGCCCCATTCGCTTCCCTGGGGTTGACCTGGTGGCTGCAAGGCCCCATTCGCTTGTCTGGAGTTCACCTGGTGTCTGCAAGCCCCATTCGCTTGATTGGAGTTGACCTGGTGTGTGCAAGGTTCCATTCGTTTGCATTGGGTTGACCTGGTGGCTGCAATCCCCATTCGCTTGTCTGGAGTTGACCTGGTGGCTGCAACGCCGGATTCGCTTGCCTGGGGTTGACCTGGTGGCTGCAAGGCCTCATTCGCTTGCCTGGGGTTGACCTGGTGGCTGCAAGGCCCCGTAGGCTTGCCTGGGGTTGACCTGGTGGCTGCAAGGCCCCATTTGCTTTCATGGGGTTGACCTGGTCCTGGAAGGCCCCAATTGCTTGCCCGGGGTTGACCTGGTGGCTGCAAGGCCCTATTCACTTGCCTGGGGTTGACCTGGTGGCTGCATGGCCCCATTTGCTTTCCTGGGGTTGACCTGGTGTCTGCAAGGGCCCATTCACTTGCCTGGGATTGAGCTGGTGGCTGCAAGGCCCCATTCACTTCTACGGGGTTGAGCTGGTGGCTCCAAGGCCCCATTCGCTTGTCTGGGGTAGACCTGGTGGCTGCAAGGCCCCATTCGCTTGCCTCGAATTGACCTGGTGGCTGCAAGGCCCCATTCGCTTTCCTGGGGTTGACCTGGTGGCTGCAACGCCCCATTCGTTTTCCTGGGGTTGACATGGTGGCTGCAGGGCCCCAAAGGCCTGCAGGGGGTTGACTTTGTGGCTGCAAGTCCCCGGAGGGTTGTCTGGAGTTGACCTTGTGGCTGCAACGCCCC
The DNA here is from genome assembly GCF_052110815.1 of Crocodylus siamensis. Classification (NCBI taxonomy): domain Eukaryota; kingdom Metazoa; phylum Chordata; order Crocodylia; family Crocodylidae; genus Crocodylus; species Crocodylus siamensis. The sequence continues at coordinate 16,030 of NW_028324818.1, forward strand.
ATTCGCTTGCCTGGGGTTGACCTGGTGGCTGCAAGGCCCCATTCGCTTGCCTGGGGTTGACCTGGTGGCTGCAAGGCCCCATTCACTTGCCTGGGGTTGACCTGGTGGCTGCAAGGCCCCGTTCGCTTGCCTGGGGGTTGACCTGGTGGTTGCAAGGCCCCGTTCGCTTGCCTGGGGTTGATCTGGTGGCTGCAAGGCCCCGTTCGCTTGCCTGGGGTTGACCTGGTGGCTGCAAGGCCCCATTCGCTTGCCTGGGGTTGACCTGGTGGCTGCAAGGCCCCATTCGCTTACCTGGGGTTGACCTGGTGGCTTCAAGGCCCCATTCACTTGCCTGGGGTTGACCTGGTGGATGAAGGGCCCCATAGGCTTGCAGGCAGTTGACCTGGTGGCTGGAGGGCCCCATTCGCTCTACCTGGGGTTGACCTGGTGGCTGGAAGGCCCCATTCGATTGTCTGGGATTGACCTGGTGGATGCAAGGCCCCATTCGCTTGCTCGGGGTTGACCCTGTGGCTGTAAGGCCCCCTTCACTTGAATTGGGTTGACCCGGTGTCTGCAATGCCCAGTAGGCTTTCTTGGGGTTCACCTGGTGGCTGCAGTGCTAGATAGGCCTGCAGGGGGTTGACCTGGTAGATGCAAGCCCCATTCTCTTGTCCGGGGTTGACTTCGTGGCTGCAAGGCCCCATTCAGGGGGATTGAGTTGACCTGGTGGCTGCAAGGCCCCATTCGCTCTCCTGGGGTTGACCAGGTGGCTGCAGGGCCCCACTCACTGGCAATGGGTGGACCCTGTGGCTGCAAGGCCACTTTCGCTTGCATTGGGTTGACATGTTGTCTGCAAGGCCCCATTCGCTTGCATTGCGTTGACCTGGTGTCTGCAAGGCCCCATTCGCTTGCATTGCGTTGACCTGGTGGGTGCAAGGCCCCATTCGTTTTCGTGGGGTGGACCTGGTGTCTGCAGGGCCCCAAAGGCCTGCAGGGGGTTGACCTTGTGGCTGCAAGGCCCCGGAGGCTTGTCTGGAGTTGAGCTGGTGGCTGCAAGGCCCCATTCGCTTGCCTGGGGTTGACCTGGTGACTGCAAGGCCCCATTCGCTTCCCTGTGCTTGAGCTGGGCTCCAAAATTCCCTCTAGGCATGCCTGGGGTTGGGCTGCTGCCCCAACTTGCTGCAGGCCGGGGCTACACACCCAAACAAACACCGTGAGTGTGGACTGAGGACTCGCACAACCACCAGGGGCTTAAGCCTCTATCAAGTACCCCCGTGACCCGGGCTTAAGCTTTTAAAGAGTGCCCCCAGAACCGGTGCCAGGCCCCATTCTCTTAGCTGGGGTTGACCTGGTGGCTGCAAGGCCCCATTTGCTTGCCTGGGGTTGACCTGGTGGCTGCAAGGCCCCATTCGCTTGCCTGGGGTTGACCTGTTGGCTGCGAGGCCCCATTCGCTTGCCTGGGGTTGACTTGTTGGCTGCAAGGACGCATTCGCTTGTCTGGAGTTCACCTGGTGTCTGCAAGGCCCCATTCGCTTGATTGGAGTTGACCTGGTGTGTGCAAGGTTCCATTCGTTTGCATTGGGTTGACCTGGTGGCTGCAAGACCCCGTAGGCTTGTCTGGGGTTGACCTGGTGAGTGCAATCCCCATTCGCTTGTCTGGAGTTGATCTGGTGAATGCAAGGCCCCATTCGCTTGTCTGGAGTTGACCTGGTGACTGCAACGCCGCATTCGCTTGCCTGGGGTTGACCTGGTGGCTGCAAGGCCCCATTCGCTTGCCTGGGGTTGACCTGGTGGCTGCAAGGCCCCATTCACTTGCCTGGGGTTGACCTGGTGGCTGCAAGGCCCCGTTCGCTTGCCTGGGGATTGACCTGGTGGTTGCAAGGCCCCGTTCGCTTGCCTGGGGTTGACCTGGTGGCTGCAAGGCCCCGTTCGCTTGCCTGGGGTTGACCTGGTGGCTGCAAGGCCCCGTTCGCTTGCCTGGGGTTGACCTGGTGGCTGCAAGGCCGCATTCGCTTACCAGGGGTTGACCTGGTGGCTTCAAGGCCCCATTCACTTGCCTGGGGTTGACCTGGTGGATGAAGGGCCCCATAGGCTTGCAGGCAGTTGACCTGGTGGCTGGAGGGCCCCATTCACTCTACCTGGGGTTGACCTGGTGGCTGGAAGGCCCCATTCGATTGTCTGGGATTGACCTGGTGGCTGCAAGGCCCCATTCGCTTGCTCGGGGTTGACCCTGTGGCTGTAAGGCCCCCTTCACTTGAATTGGGTTGACCCGGTGTCTGCAATGCCCAGTAGGCTTTCTTGGGGTTCACCTGGTGGCTGCAGTGCTAGATAGGCCTGCAGGGGGTTGACCTGGTAGATGCAAGCCCCATTCTCTTGTCAGGGGTTGACTTCGTGGCTGAAAGGCCCCATTCAGGGGGATTGAGTTGACCTGGTGGCTGCAAGGCCCCATTCGCTCTCCTGGGGTTGACCAGGTGGCTGCAGGGCCCCACTCACTGGCAATGGGTGGACCCTGTGGCTGCAAGGCCACATTCGCTTGCATTGTGTTGACATGTTGTCTGCAAGGCCCCATTAGCTTGCATTGCGTTGACCTGGTGTCTGCAAGGCCCCATTCGCTTGCATTGCGTTGACCTGGTGGCTGCAAGGCCCCATTCGTTTTCGTGGGGTGGACCTGGTGGCTGCAAGGCCCCATTCGCTTGCCTGGAATTGACCTGGTGGCTGCAAGGCCCCATTCGCTTGCCTGGGGTTGACCTGATGGCTGCAAGGCCCCATTCGTTTTCCTGGGGTTGACATGGTGGCTGCAGGGCCCCAAAGGCGTGCAGGGGGTTGACTTTGTGGCTGCAAGTCCCCGGAGGCTTGTCTGGAGTTGACCTGGTGGCTGCAAGGCCCCATTCGCTTGCCTGGGGTTGACCTGGTGGCTACAAGGCCCCATTCGCTTGCCTGGGGTTGACCTGGTGTCTGCAAGGCCCCATTCACTTGCCTGGGGTTGACCTGGTGGTTGCGAGTCCCCGTTCGCTTGCCTGGGGTTGACCTGGTGATTGCAAGGCCCCGTTCGCTTGCCTGGGGTTGACCTGGTGGCTGCAAGGCCCCGTTCGCTTGCCTGGGGTTGACCTGGTGGCTGCAAGGCCCCATTCGCTTGCCTGGTGTTGACCTGGTGGCTGCAAGGCCCCATTCGCTTGTCTGGGCTAGACCTGGTGGCTGCAAGGCCCCATTCGCTTGCCTGGAATTGACCTGTTGGCTGCAAGGCCCCATTCGCTTGTCTGGAGTTCACCTCGTGTCTGCAAGCCCCATTCGCTTGATTGGAGTTGACCTGGTGTGTGCAAGGTTCCATTCGTTTGCATTGGGTTGACCTGGTGGCTGCAAGACCCCGTAGGCTTGTCTGGGGTTGACCTGGTGACTGCAATCCCCATTCGCTTGTCTGGAGTTGATCTGGTGACTGCAAGGCCCCATTCGCTTGTCTGGAGTTGACCTGGTGACTGCAATCCCCATTCGCTTGTCTGGAGTTGATCTGGTGACTGCAAGGCCCCATTCGCTTGCCTGGGGTTGACCTGGTGGCTGCAAGGCCCCATTCGCTTTCCTGGGGTTGACCTGGTCCTGGAAGGCCCCATTTGCTTGCCTGGGGTTGACCTGGTGGCTGCAAGGCCCTATTCACTTGCCTGGGGTTGACATGGTGGCTGCATGGCCCCATTTGCTTTCCTGGGGTTGACCTGGTGTCTGCAAGGGCCCATTCACTTGCCTGGGATTGAGATGGTGGCTGCAAGGCCCCATTCACTTCTACGGGGTTGAGCTGGTGGCTGCAAGGCCCCATTCACTTGCCTGGGGTTGACCTGGTGGCTGCAAGGCCCCGTTCGCTTGCCTGGGGGTTGACCTGGTGGTTGCAAGGCCCCGTTCGCTTGCCTGGGGTTCACCTGGTGGCTGCAAGGCCCCGTTCGCTTGCCTGGGGTTGACCTGGTGGCTGCAAGGCCCCATTCGCTTGCCTGGGGTTGACCGGGTGGCTGCAAGGCCCCATTCGCTTACCTGGGGTTGACCCGGTGGCTTCAAGGCCCCATTCACTTGCCTGGGGTTGACCTGGTGGATGAAGGGCCCCATAGGCTTGCAGGCAGTTGACCTGGTGGCTGGAGGGCCCCATTCGCTTGCCTGGGTTTGACCTGGTGTCTGCAAGGCCCCATTCACTTGCCTGGGGTTGACCTGGTGTCTGCAAGGCCCCATTCACTTGCCTGGGGTTGACCTGGTGGCTACAAGGCCCCATTCGCTTGCCTGGGGTTGACCTGGTGTCTGCAAAGCCCCATTCACTTGCCTGGGGTTGACCTGGTGGTTGCGAGTCCCCGTTCGATTGTCTGGGATTGACCTGGTGGCTGCAAGGCCCCATTCGCTCTCCTGGGGTTGACCTGGTGGCTGCAGGGCCCCACTCACTGGCAATGAGTGGACCCTGTGGCTGCAAGGCCACTTTCGCTTGCATTGGGTTGACATGTTGTCTGCAAGGCCCCATTAGCTTGCATTGCGTTGACCTGGTGTCTGCAAGGCCCCATTCGCTTGCATTGCGTTGACCTGGTGGGTGCAAGGCCCCATTCGTTTTCGTGGGGTTGACCTGGTGGCTGCAGGGCCCCAAAGGCCTGCAGGGGGTTGACCTTGTGGCTGCAAGGCCCCGGAGGCTTGTCTGGAGTTGAGCTGGTGGCTGCAAGGCCCCGTTCGCTTGCCTGGGGTTGACCTGGTGGCTGCAAGGCCCCATTCGCTTGCCTGGTGTAGACCTGGTGGCTGCAAGGCCCCATTCGCTTGTCTGGGCTAGACCTGGTGGCTGCAAGGCCCCATTCGCTTGCCTGGAATTGACCTGTTGGCTGCAAGGCCCCATTCGCTTGTCTGGAGTTCACCTCGTGTCTGCAAGCCCCATTCGCTTGATTGGAGTTGACCTGGTGTGTGCAAGGTTCCATTCGTTTGCATTGGGTTGACCTGGTGGCTGCAAGACCCCGTAGGCTTGTCTGGAGTTGACCTGGTGACTGCAATCCCCATTCGCTTGTCTGGAGTTGATCTGGTGACTGCAAGGCCCCATTCGCTTGTCTGGAGTTGACCTGGTGACTGCAACGCCGCATTCGCTTGCCTGGGGTTGACCTGGTGGCTGCAAGGCCCCATTCGCTTGCCTGGGGTTGACCTGGTGGCTGCAAGGCCCCGTAGGCTTGCCTGGGGTTGACCTGGTGGCTGCAAGGCCCCATTTGCTTTCCTGGGGTTGACCTGGTCCTGGAAGGCGCCATTTGCTTGCCTGGGGTTGACCTGGTGGCTGCATGGCCCCATTTGCTTTCCTGGGGTTGACCTGGTGTCTGCAAGGGCCCATTCACTTGCCTGGGATTGAGCTGGTGGCTGCAAGGCCCCATTCACTTGTATGGGGTTGAGCTGGTGGCTCCAAGGCTCCATTCGCTTGTCTGGGGTAGACCTGGTGGCTGCAAGGCCCCATTCGCTTGCCTGGAATTGACCTGGTGGCTGCAAGGCCCCATTTGCTTGCCTGGGGTTGACCTGATGGCTGCAAGGCCCCATTCGTTTTCCTGGGGTTGACATGGTGGCTGCAGGGCCCCAAAGGCGTGCAGGGGGTTGACTTTGTGGCTGCAAGTCCCCGGAGGCTTGTCTGGAGTTGACCTGGTGGCTGCAAGGCCCCATTCGCTTGCCTGGGGTTGACCTGTTGGCTGCGAGGCCCCATTCGCTTGCCTGGGGTTGACTTGTTGGCTGCAAGGACGCATTCGCTTGTCTGGAGTTCACCTGGTGTCTGCAAGGCCCCATTCGCTTGATTGGAGTTGACCTGGTGTGTGCAAGGTTCCATTCGTTTGCATTGGGTTGACCTGGTGGCTGCAAGACCCCGTAGGCTTGTCTGGGGTTGACCTGGTGAGTGCAATCCCCATTCGCTTGTCTGGAGTTGATCTGGTGAATGCAAGGCCCCATTCGCTTGTCTGGAGTTGACCTGGTGACTGCAACGCCGCATTCGCTTGCCTGGGGTTGACCTGGTGGCTGCAAGGCCCCATTCGCTTGCCTGGGGTTGACCTGGTGGCTGCAAGGCCCCATTCACTTGCCTGGGGTTGACCTGGTGGCTGCAAGGCCCCGTTCGCTTGCCTGGGGATTGACCTGGTGGTTGCAAGGCCCCGTTCGCTTGCCTGGGGTTGACCTGGTGGCTGCAAGGCCCCGTTCGCTTGCCTGGGGTTGACCTGGTGGCTGCAAGGCCCCGTTCGCTTGCCTGGGGTTGACCTGGTGGCTGCAAGGCCGCATTCGCTTACCAGGGGTTGACCTGGTGGCTTCAAGGCCCCATTCACTTGCCTGGGGTTGACCTGGTGGATGAAGGGCCCCATAGGCTTGCAGGCAGTTGACCTGGTGGCTGGAGGGCCCCATTCACTCTACCTGGGGTTGACCTGGTGGCTGGAAGGCCCCATTCGATTGTCTGGGATTGACCTGGTGGCTGCAAGGCCCCATTCGCTTGCTCGGGGTTGACCCTGTGGCTGTAAGGCCCCCTTCACTTGAATTGGGTTGACCCGGTGTCTGCAATGCCCAGTAGGCTTTCTTGGGGTTCACCTGGTGGCTGCAGTGCTAGATAGGCCTGCAGGGGGTTGACCTGGTAGATGCAAGCCCCATTCTCTTGTCAGGGGTTGACTTCGTGGCTGAAAGGCCCCATTCAGGGGGATTGAGTTGACCTGGTGGCTGCAAGGCCCCATTCGCTCTCCTGGGGTTGACCAGGTGGCTGCAGGGCCCCACTCACTGGCAATGGGTGGACCCTGTGGCTGCAAGGCCACATTCGCTTGCATTGTGTTGACATGTTGTCTGCAAGGCCCCATTAGCTTGCATTGCGTTGACCTGGTGTCTGCAAGGCCCCATTCGCTTGCATTGCGTTGACCTGGTGGCTGCAAGGCCCCATTCGTTTTCGTGGGGTGGACCTGGTGGCTGCAAGGCCCCATTCGCTTGCCTGGAATTGACCTGGTGGCTGCAAGGCCCCATTCGCTTGCCTGGGGTTGACCTGATGGCTGCAAGGCCCCATTCGTTTTCCTGGGGTTGACATGGTGGCTGCAGGGCCCCAAAGGCGTGCAGGGGGTTGACTTTGTGGCTGCAAGTCCCCGGAGGCTTGTCTGGAGTTGACCTGGTGGCTGCAAGGCCCCATTCGCTTGCCTGGGGTTGACCTGGTGGCTACAAGGCCCCATTCGCTTGCCTGGGGTTGACCTGGTGTCTGCAAGGCCCCATTCACTTGCCTGGGGTTGACCTGGTGGTTGCGAGTCCCCGTTCGCTTGCCTGGGGTTGACCTGGTGATTGCAAGGCCCCGTTCGCTTGCCTGGGGTTGACCTGGTGGCTGCAAGGCCCCGTTCGCTTGCCTGGGGTTGACCTGGTGGCTGCAAGGCCCCATTCGCTTGCCTGGTGTTGACCTGGTGGCTGCAAGGCCCCATTCGCTTGTCTGGGCTAGACCTGGTGGCTGCAAGGCCCCATTCGCTTGCCTGGAATTGACCTGTTGGCTGCAAGGCCCCATTCGCTTGTCTGGAGTTCACCTCGTGTCTGCAAGCCCCATTCGCTTGATTGGAGTTGACCTGGTGTGTGCAAGGTTCCATTCGTTTGCATTGGGTTGACCTGGTGGCTGCAAGACCCCGTAGGCTTGTCTGGGGTTGACCTGGTGACTGCAATCCCCATTCGCTTGTCTGGAGTTGATCTGGTGACTGCAAGGCCCCATTCGCTTGTCTGGAGTTGACCTGGTGACTGCAATCCCCATTCGCTTGTCTGGAGTTGATCTGGTGACTGCAAGGCCCCATTCGCTTGCCTGGGGTTGACCTGGTGGCTGCAAGGCCCCATTCGCTTTCCTGGGGTTGACCTGGTCCTGGAAGGCCCCATTTGCTTGCCTGGGGTTGACCTGGTGGCTGCAAGGCCCTATTCACTTGCCTGGGGTTGACATGGTGGCTGCATGGCCCCATTTGCTTTCCTGGGGTTGACCTGGTGTCTGCAAGGGCCCATTCACTTGCCTGGGATTGAGATGGTGGCTGCAAGGCCCCATTCACTTCTACGGGGTTGAGCTGGTGGCTGCAAGGCCCCATTCACTTGCCTGGGGTTGACCTGGTGGCTGCAAGGCCCCGTTCGCTTGCCTGGGGGTTGACCTGGTGGTTGCAAGGCCCCGTTCGCTTGCCTGGGGTTCACCTGGTGGCTGCAAGGCCCCGTTCGCTTGCCTGGGGTTGACCTGGTGGCTGCAAGGCCCCATTCGCTTGCCTGGGGTTGACCGGGTGGCTGCAAGGCCCCATTCGCTTACCTGGGGTTGACCCGGTGGCTTCAAGGCCCCATTCACTTGCCTGGGGTTGACCTGGTGGATGAAGGGCCCCATAGGCTTGCAGGCAGTTGACCTGGTGGCTGGAGGGCCCCATTCGCTTGCCTGGGTTTGACCTGGTGTCTGCAAGGCCCCATTCACTTGCCTGGGGTTGACCTGGTGTCTGCAAGGCCCCATTCACTTGCCTGGGGTTGACCTGGTGGCTACAAGGCCCCATTCGCTTGCCTGGGGTTGACCTGGTGTCTGCAAGGCCCCATTCACTTGCCTGGGGTTGACCTGGTGGTTGCGAGTCCCCGTTCGATTGTCTGGGATTGACCTGGTGGCTGCAAGGCCCCATTCGCTCTCCTGGGGTTGACCTGGTGGCTGCAGGGCCCCACTCACTGGCAATGAGTGGACCCTGTGGCTGCAAGGCCACTTTCGCTTGCATTGGGTTGACATGTTGTCTGCAAGGCCCCATTAGCTTGCATTGCGTTGACCTGGTGTCTGCAAGGCCCCATTCGCTTGCATTGCGTTGACCTGGTGGGTGCAAGGCCCCATTCGTTTTCGTGGGGTTGACCTGGTGGCTGCAGGGCCCCAAAGGCCTGCAGGGGGTTGACCTTGTGGCTGCAAGGCCCCGGAGGCTTGTCTGGAGTTGAGCTGGTGGCTGCAAGGCCCCGTTCGCTTGCCTGGGGTTGACCTGGTGGCTGCAAGGCCCCATTCGCTTGCCTGGTGTAGACCTGGTGGCTGCAAGGCCCCATTCGCTTGTCTGGGCTAGACCTGGTGGCTGCAAGGCCCCATTCGCTTGCCTGGAATTGACCTGTTGGCTGCAAGGCCCCATTCGCTTGTCTGGAGTTCACCTCGTGTCTGCAAGCCCCATTCGCTTGATTGGAGTTGACCTGGTGTGTGCAAGGTTCCATTCGTTTGCATTGGGTTGACCTGGTGGCTGCAAGACCCCGTAGGCTTGTCTGGAGTTGACCTGGTGACTGCAATCCCCATTCGCTTGTCTGGAGTTGATCTGGTGACTGCAAGGCCCCATTCGCTTGTCTGGAGTTGACCTGGTGACTGCAACGCCGCATTCGCTTGCCTGGGGTTGACCTGGTGGCTGCAAGGCCCCATTCGCTTGCCTGGGGTTGACCTGGTGGCTGCAAGGCCCCGTAGGCTTGCCTGGGGTTGACCTGGTGGCTGCAAGGCCCCATTTGCTTTCCTGGGGTTGACCTGGTCCTGGAAGGCGCCATTTGCTTGCCTGGGGTTGACCTGGTGGCTGCAAGGCCCTATTCACTTGCCTGGGGTTGACCTGGTGGCTGCATGGCCCCATTTGCTTTCCTGGGGTTGACCTGGTGTCTGCAAGGGCCCATTCACTTGCCTGGGATTGAGCTGGTGGCTGCAAGGCCCCATTCACTTGTATGGGGTTGAGCTGGTGGCTCCAAGGCTCCATTCGCTTGTCTGGGGTAGACCTGGTGGCTGCAAGGCCCCATTCGCTTGCCTGGAATTGACCTGGTGGCTGCAAGGCCCCATTTGCTTGCCTGGGGTTGACCTGATGGCTGCAAGGCCCCATTCGTTTTCCTGGGGTTGACATGGTGGCTGCAGGGCCCCAAAGGCGTGCAGGGGGTTGACTTTGTGGCTGCAAGTCCCCGGAGGCTTGTCTGGAGTTGACCTGGTGGCTGCAAGGCCCCATTCGCTTGCCTGGGGTTGACCTGGTGGCTACAAGGCCCCATTCGCTTGCCTGGGGTTGACCTGGTGTCTGCAAGGCCCCATTCACTTGCCTGGGGTTGACCTGGTGGTTGCGAGTCCCCGTTCGCTTGCCTGGGGTTGACCTGGTGATTGCAAGGCCCCGTTCGCTTGCCTGGGGTTGACCTGGTGGCTGCAAGGCCCCGTTCGCTTGCCTGGGGTTGACCTGGTGGCTGCAAGGCCCCATTCGCTTGCCTGGTGTTGACCTGGTGGCTGCAAGGCCCCATTCGCTTGTCTGGGCTAGACCTGGTGGCTGCAAGGCCCCATTCGCTTGCCTGGAATTGACCTGTTGGCTGCAAGGCCCCATTCGCTTGTCTGGAGTTCACCTCGTGTCTGCAAGCCCCATTCGCTTGATTGGAGTTGACCTGGTGTGTGCAAGGTTCCATTCGTTTGCACTGGGTTGACCTGGTGGCTGCAAGACCCCGTAGGCTTGTCTGGGGTTGACCTGGTGACTGCAATCCCCATTCGCTTGTCTGGAGTTGATCTGGTGACTGCAAGGCCACATTCGCTTGTCTGGAGTTGACCTGGTGACTGCAACGCCGCATTCGCTTGCCTGGGGTTGACCTGGTGGCTGCAAGGCCCCATTCGCTTGCCTGGGGTTGACCTGGTGGCTGCAAGGCCCCGTAGGCTTGCCTGGGGTTGACCTGGTGGCTGCAAGGCCCCATTTGCTTTCCTGGGGTTGACCTGGTCCTGGAAGGCCCCATTTGCTTGCCTGGGGTTGACCTGGTGGCTGCAAGGCCCTATTCACTTGCCTGGGGTTGACATGGTGGCTGCATGGCCCCATTTGCTTTCCTGGGGTTGACCTGGTGTCTGCAAGGGCCCATTCACTTGCCTGGGATTGAGATGGTGGCTGCAAGGCCCCATTCACTTCTACGGGGTTGAGCTGGTGGCTGCAAGGCCCCATTCACTTGCCTGGGGTTGACCTGGTGGCTGCAAGGCCCCGTTCGCTTGCCTGGGGGTTGACCTGGTGGTTGCAAGGCCCCGTTCGCTTGCCTGGGGTTCACCTGGTGGCTGCAAGGCCCCGTTCGCTTGCCTGGGGTTGACCTGGTGGCTGCAAGGCCCCATTCGCTTGCCTGGGGTTGACCGGGTGGCTGCAAGGCCCCATTCGCTTACCTGGGGTTGACCCGGTGGCTTCAAGGCCCCATTCACTTGCCTGGGGTTGACCTGGTGGATGAAGGGCCCCATAGGCTTGCAGGCAGTTGACCTGGTGGCTGGAGGGCCCCATTCGCTTGCCTGGGTTTGACCTGGTGTCTGCAAGGCCCCATTCACTTGCCTGGGGTTGACCTGGTGTCTGCAAGGCCCCATTCACTTGCCTGGGGTTGACCTGGTGGCTACAAGGCCCCATTCGCTTGCCTGGGGTTGACCTGGTGTCTGCAAGGCCCCATTCACTTGCCTGGGGTTGACCTGGTGGTTGCGAGTCCCCGTTCGATTGTCTGGGATTGACCTGGTGGCTGCAAGGCCCCATTCGCTCTCCTGGGGTTGACCTGGTGGCTGCAGGGCCCCACTCACTGGCAATGAGTGGACCCTGTGGCTGCAAGGCCACTTTCGCTTGCATTGGGTTGACATGTTGTCTGCAAGGCCCCATTAGCTTGCATTGCGTTGACCTGGTGTCTGCAAGGCCCCATTCGCTTGCATTGCGTTGACCTGGTGGCTGCAAGGCCCCATTCGTTTTCGTGGGGTTGACCTGGTGGCTGCAGGGCCCCAAAGGCCTGCAGGGGGTTGACCTTGTGGCTGCAAGGCCCCGGAGGCTTGTCTGGAGTTGAGCTGGTGGCTGCAAGGCCCCATTCGCTTCCCTGGGGTTGACCTGGTGGCTGCAAGGCCCCATTCGCTTCCCTGGGCTTGAGCTGGGCTCCAAAATTCCTTCTAGGCATGCCTGGGGTTGGGCTGCTGCCCCAACTTGCTGCAGGCCGGGGCTACACTCCCAAACAAACACCGTGAGTGTGGACTGAGGACTCGCACAACCACCAGGGGCTTAAGCCTCTATCAAGTACCCCCGTGACCCGGGCTTAAGCTTTTAAGGAGTGCCCCCAGAACCGGTGCCAGGCCCCATTCTCTTAGCTGGGGTTGACCTGGTGGCTGCAAGGCCCCATTTGCTTGCCTGGGGTTGACCTGGTGGCTGCAAGGCCCATTCGCTTGCCTGGGGTTGACCTGTTGGCTGCGACCTGGTGGGCCCCCATTCGCTTGCCTGGGGTTGACCTGTTGGCTGCAAGGCCCCATTCGCTTGTCTGGAGTTCACCTGCTGTCTGCAAGGCCCCATTCGCTTGATTGGAGTTGACCTGGTGTGTGCAAGGTTCCATTCGTTTGCATTGGGTTGACCTGGTGGCTGCAAGACCCCGTAGGCTTGTCTGGGGTTGACCTGGTGACTGCAATCCCCATTCGCTTGTCTGGAGTTGATCTGGTGACTGCAAGGCCCCATTCGCTTTTCTGGAGTTGACCTGGTGACTGCA